>NC_066516.1:3585031-3700031 GCF_024679095.1 Eriocheir sinensis
TGCTGCTTGAATTCCTTGAACAGCCTTGGTGACCCGACGACTTGTCACCCAGGCTGCTCAAGGAACTCAAGCAGCAAATCCTCAAGCCACTCACCGCCATCTATAATCTGACACTACAACAAAACAAAGTTCCCCAAGAATGGAAGCAAGCGAACGTAACATCGATCTACAAAAAGGGTGACAAAAGCGTGGCCTTAAACTACAGACCAATCAGCTTGACTTAGGCGGGAAAAGTTTTCGAGAAGATCATCAGAGACAAACTCGTTAAGTTTCTTGTAGACAACATCATTTCCGATGCTCAGCACGGCTTCAGGAATAAGCGCTCATGCTTTACCAACTTACTGTATTTCTTCCAAGGTATCCATGAAAACTGGGATAATTATATCCCCAGTGATGTTATACGTATATCTAGACTCAAAAAGCCTTTGACAAAGTACTGCACGAAAGACTCCACAAGAAACTTAAGTCGGCGGGGTTAGGCGACAAACGAGTTGTACTCAACGGACAGGCCTCCGAGTGGCTCCCGGTCACAAGTGGAGTGCCACAGGGGTCAGTGCTGGGACCCATTTATATCAACGACCTAGAACTAGGATTAAAATCCACTCTTTCAAAATTTGCCGACGACACAAAGGTGGGTGGGAAGGTCCTCACGACAGCAGACTGCGAAATTATCCAGAGAGACCTGGACCAGATCACTCGGTGGTCAGAAAAATGGCAGATATTCTTCAACACTACCAAATATAAAGTAATGCATATCGGATCCAGAAATAGCAACCACACACTACATGGGTGGCGAACCACTACAGGCAGTGCAAGAGGAAAGAGACCTCGGGGTCACCATCAGCAGTGACTTGAAACAAACAAAACACTGCAAGTCCAGCTGTAAGAAAGCTTGGGTTCATAGCGAGGAACTTCGAATACAAGACGCCGGGAGTTATGTTATCCTTGTATAATTCGCTGGTAAGGCCCCACCTGAAATACGCCGTGCAGTTCTGGTCTCCAAATTACAGGAAAGACATTGAATTGCTTGAGAGAGTACAGTGACGCGCCACGAAGATGATACCATCATTGAGGACAAAACCTCACGAAGAGCGACTCGAGCGACTCAGCCTCTTCACGTTGGAAAAGAGACGACTGCGGGGAGATATGATGCAAGTCTTTAAGTGCCTGAACAAGCTCAGCAATGTTGATCACTCCAAACTCTTCACGCTACAAACCAACCCGAGGACAAGAAACAATGAAAAAAACAATTCAAGCAAAGCGATGCAATACCGACATCGGCAGGAGTTATTTCTCGAAGAGTTGTTCGCCACTGGAAGAGCCTTCCTGCAGAAGTGGCTAGCGCAGAGACAATCAACTCCTTTAAGAAACGCATTGATCGACACTTTCCTGCATCGGGTGTGAACTGAACGTATCCAAGAGTAAGTACACAAGTGCTTTAATCCTTCCCG
The DNA here is from genome assembly GCF_024679095.1 of Eriocheir sinensis. Classification (NCBI taxonomy): domain Eukaryota; kingdom Metazoa; phylum Arthropoda; class Malacostraca; order Decapoda; family Varunidae; genus Eriocheir; species Eriocheir sinensis. Next base: position 3,586,483 of record NC_066516.1, read on the forward strand.
CACGCCACTCCTATGGCTGACGGATTGATTAAATCACTGAAAGCAGGCAGCCTTGTAACGAGCCAACAGACTTTCTGCTGCCTGCTCGTCCATGTTTCCATGTTTCCTCCGCCTCCTCCGTCCACACAAGTAGTAAAGATGAGTAACCTTGTTAGACACGAACCAGCTTTGGCTCTCATCCTCCAATTACCTCTTTCTCTCTTCTTTTTTTCTTTTTTCATCCCCTTAAACTCTTCGTGGTGTAATATTTCTTCGTCTAATGTTATTCCTCCCCTCCTCCTCCTCTTCTTCCTCGTCTGTCTCTTCCTCCTCCTCCTCCTCCTCCAACTCCTCCTACTCCTTCTCCTCTTCCTCCTCCTCACACTCTTTCTGCTTCTCCTCTTCTTTCTCATCTTCATATGCTCCTAATTCTTTCTTTCCTCCTCCTCCTCCTCCTCCTCCTCCTCCTCCTCCTCCTCCTCCACCTCCTCCTACTCCTTCTCCTCTTCCTCCTCCTCACACTCTTTCTGCTTCTCCTCTTCTTTCTCATCTTCATATGCTCCTAATTCTTTCTTTCCTACTCTTCCTCTTCCTCCTCCTCCTCCTCCTCCTCCTCCTCCTCCTCCTCCTCCTCCTCCTCCTCCAACTCCTCCTACTCCTTCTCCTCTTCCTCCTCGTCACACTCTTTCTGCTTCTCCTCTTCTTTCTCATCTTCATATGCTCCTAATTCTTTCTTTCCTACTCTTCCTCTTCCTCCTCCTCCTCCTCCTCCTCCTTTTCTCTTCCTCCTCCTACACACACTTCTATTTTTCTTTTTTCCTTGTTGATCTTCATTATCTTTTTCTTTTTCATATTATTGTTGTTACTCTTTTTTGCCATCTTCCTCCACCACCACTTCCTCCTCCTCCTCCTCCTCCTCCTCCTCCACCTCCTCCTCCTTCTCCTCCTCACACTTTTCCCCCTCATCTTTCTCATCTTCATATACTCTTTTTTTCATTCTTTCCCTACTCCTCCTCTTCCTTCTTTTCTTGTTCCCTCTTCCGCTACCTTCTTCTCCTCCTCCTCCTCCTCCTCCTCCTCTTCCTACTACTACTACTACTACTACTACTACTACTACTACACCTCCTCCTCTTCCTCGTTTTTCTTCCTTTTCTTATTTTTCCTCCTCCTCCTCCTCCTCCTCCTCCTCCTCCTTCTCCTCCTCCCCCCCTCACCCGGGCAGGTCGTGGTAGGCTGCATCCATGAGCTCCTCCTTCTGCTGTATGGCTCGTGCCCGTGTCAGCAGGCTCAGCACGGACCGCCGGCTGCTGCTGCTGCTGCTGCTACTGCTGATGCTACTGCCCCCGCTGCTGCCCCGGGCCTTCACCAGCTCGCCCTTGCCTGGGGGGAGGGGGGTAAAGGGAGAGAGTTAGGGTGGGGAGTAATTGTGTGTGGAGGGGAGGGGGAGGTTTGTTGAGCTTGTTGGGGGGTATTAAGGGAGGAGGATGTTGTAGTGTGTGTGTGTGTGTGTGTGTGTGTGTGTGTGTGTGAGAGCTTTGGAGTGCGACAGTTGGAAGGAATTGGTAGTATTGGCTGCTGCACACATTCGCACACACACACACACACACACACACACACACACACACACACACACACACACACACACACAACACCGCACCACAACCCTACACAACACACCATACCATACCACACTTTTTTCTTTTTTCCCCATCCTCCTAACTCTACAAGAACACATACACACGAAAACACAGACATACACATCCATCCCTTCATCCCTCCTACACACACACACACACACACACACATACACACACACCGTCAGAACAACGTATATATACTCTTCTCACATACATTAACAAACACAGTGTTATTAAGTAAACTACATTAACACAGTAAAAAATATCCCGTAATGAACACCACTGAGTGCGAGGGATCGAACCCGTGCCTCCTGAGTAGAAGTTAGGGCAGCATGCCGACTATGCCACCGATGAACTGTAAGGTTTCCACGCCAGAGGCAACTTGCGCGGCCTATATTTGACTCCCTTCCGGTAAATGAATGCCCATAAATATGCACACACACACACACACACACACACACACACACACACACACACACACACACACACACACACACACACACACACACACACACACACAAACTCATACTTACCTACCTACCTACGTACATAAATACATAAATACACACATATATACATACAAACATACATAAAAATACCTACACACACACACACGCACACACACAGCTCCCCCTCCCCCCACCCACCCACCTACCCGTCGTAAGGAGGGCAGCCTGGGCACGATTCAAGCCTCTTAGCGCGGGATGCGGCGAGGTAATGGACACCCTCACACCACCTCCACTCCTGCCTCCACCACCACCCCCACCTCCACCACCACCTCCAACACCAGTACCGGGGGGAGGGGGCGGGGGGGAGCCGTTGGAGTGGGGCGAGCAGGACTCCTCTTCAGATCCACATATTCCGTTGTTGTTGTTGTTGTTATTGGTGGTGGTGTTATTGTTGTTGTTGTTGTTGTTGGCGGTGGTGGTGGTGGCGGTGGTGGTGTTGCCGGTGGTGGTGGTGTTGCCGGTGGTGGTGGAGGTGGTGGTGCTGCCCACGAGGAGTTGCATCTCCCTCATCTGTCCTTGTCTGATCTCGTCGTTGTAGTCCTGTGGGGTGGCCGGGGAGAGGGGGGTGAGGAGGTGGAGGAGGAGGAGGAAAGCAGAGAAAAACGTAGAGGATAAGAAAAATTGTGGGGGTGGAGGAAGAGCGAGTAAAGAAGGGGAAGGAAGAGGTGAGGAGGAGGAGGAGGAGGAGGAGGAGGAGGTGGAGGAGGAGGAGGAGGAGGACGAGGAGGAGGGGGAAAAAGTGAGGGAAGGAAAGTGGAAGTGGAGAGATGGAGGAGAAGAAAGAAATTAGGGAGAGAAAGAGATAGAGAAGGAATGAGGAGAGGAGGGAAGGAAGGAGTTAAGGAAAGGGAGGAGTGAATGAAGGAAAGGAAGGAGGGAGGGAGAGAAAGAGAGAGAAAAATACATATTACTAACAATTAAAATTAAACCTTATAATATATTTCCACTCTTTTGTTTTTGTCTGGAAACGGAAAAGGAAGGAAGGGAAGGAAGGAAGGAAGGAAGGAGGAGGGAGGGAAGAAAGGAAGGGAAAGACGAAAGCAGCTAAAAAAGAGAAAGGAAGGAAGGAAGGAAGAAAGAAAGGAGGAAGGAGGGAAGGAAGGAAGGAAGGAAAGAATGGAAGGACAAAAGAAGCTAAACGGAAGAAAGGAAGGAAGGAAGGAAGGAGGAAGGAGGGAAGGAAGGATGGGAAAGACGAAAGAAGCTAAAAAGGAGAAAGGAAGGAAGGAACGAAGAAAGAAAGCTGGGAGGAGGGAAGGAAGGAAGGAAGGAAGAAAGAAAGGAGGAAGGAGGGAAGGAAGGAAGGAAGGAAGGAAAGAATGGAAGGACAAAAAAAGCTAAAAGGAAGAAAGGAAGGAAGGAAGGAAGGAAGGAAGGAAGGAAGGAAAGAATGACAAAAGAAGATAAAAAAAGGAGAAAGATGGGAAGGAAGAAAAATAATAATAGTTGCTTTCCCATAAATATTAAAGAATGGAAGAAAAAGGAAAAAAAATAGAAGGAAGGAAGAAAAGGAAGAAAAAAGAATAGAGGAGAAGGAGTAAATAATGATGATAATAATTACTTTCCCATTCTCGTTCCTCTCTTGATTTCATCTTGTTATCGCTTTTTTTCTTTTTCCTTTCCTTTTTTACTTTTCCATCTCTTTTTTTCCTCCTTTTTTTCCTTTTCTATTTCTTTTCTTCTGTCGTATTTGATTTGGGTCCATTTGATATAATATGATTTTTCCTTTTTTTTTTCTTTTTCCTTTTCTAATGGTGAGTTATAATGTCCTTCCGCTCTCTCTCTCTCTCTCTCTCTCTCTCTCTCTCTCTCTCTCTCTCTCTCTCTCTGTGTGTGTGGGTGGGTGTGTGTGTTTGTGTGTGTGTGTCGCTCTCTCTCTCTCTCTCTCTCTCTCTCTCTCTCTGTGTGTGTGTGTGTGTGACTGGCTGTATGTCTGTTTTACGTCTCTCTCTCTCTTCTCTCTCTCTCTCTCATCATTATTAGGTGAGTGTACTAATAACTCACTCATCGTTTTTAGCGGCCATTCATATCGTGTAATTAGGGAATAAAAGCCTGATTTGGGGCCCCTGATGAGAGAGAGAGAGAGAGAGAGAGAGAGAGAGAGAGAGAGAGAGAGAGAGAGAGAGAGAGAGAGAGAGAGAGAGAGAGAGAGAGAGAGAGAGAGAGAGAGAGAGAGAGAGACCTTACTATTCCTTGATTCAAATTGCTTTTAAATCTTGCAAAACTGAGTTAGAGGGACAGACAGACAGACAGACAGAGAGACAGACAGACTACCGTTATAGGGACTTAGTAAACAGAAGACAGCCAACGAAACAACAGAAGCAGTAATTTTTGTTATCATTTATTTTTCCTGCCCTCGATTTGCTTCCTTTACTATAAAAAAAATAATAACATGAAACAAACAAATTTTAGGTCGTGAAGGTTGTCGGGTGATTGTAAGCCGTGATCATTAACTCATATGGAAAACTTCAGCAAACAGTAATTGGTAGGCGATATAACTTCTCAAGCGTGCAAGGTATCGTCGTAAAGTATAAACAGTCGATAACTCGGGTGATAAGTTTCTCCAAGTTCTTCTAGTAGTACGTCGTAAAGAAGGCTAATAAAAAGGCGATGGCTGCAGGCGATAAGGTCCTCCTCTCGTACTCACGGGCAGAAGGAATCGTCGTAAAGATTAGATAAGGTATATAAACAGCTTCGCAAGTGGTAACTCCAGGCGATATGTTAAAATGTAAGTAAATAAATAGACACTTCAGGAGACAGGTCAAATCAATAAGGTCCCTCAGTAATCACGGGCACCAGGTATCGTTGGATCTCGGTGAGGACGCAAATTTGTTGCTAAAGACTTTAAAGTAGGTTAATAAATATTTAAAAATGAAAGTAGATAAATAAATAGCTTCTTCAGGCTGTGGCTGAGTTTTCAACGTGCGGGCGCGATGTCCTGGAGGACCCAGGTTTGAATCCCGCACGCCGTTACAAGCTGACAGTTGTCCGTCTATTCCGAGTGGCCTAAGATTACCCACATGCTGTCCTGAAAACCATCTGTCAACACGGACTCAAGCGAAACTCTTTAAAGATGATCAAAGATGAGCTTCGAGAGACAGCATGGGCCAAGCGAGATGGCGCCACTTAAAAATAATATCCTACGCCATTACGGGCTGGGGCCGACCAGCAGCCCCATCAAGAAAGTCTACCGGCGCTTTATACCGAACGTAAAAAAGACAATAGCTCAGCAATGGGCTTTTGTATAGTACTCACGGGCACCAGGTATCGTCGTATCTCCGTGAGGGCGTAGGCGATGCGGGCGTGTGCCTCTGCGGGGGGCGCCACGGCCGTCACCTCCACGTGCAGGTCCTCGCTCAGGTGCCCGAACTTGGGGTCCCCGGACTGGCGCAGCTCCTCCTCCTGCGGGCACGGGGGAGAGTGAGGGGGAGAGGAAGAAATAGGGTGAGAGAATGAAAGAAGAAAGAGAAAGACGGAGAGAAAGAGGGAGGGTGAAGGAGTGTTGGAAGAGATAGTGGATTTTTTTTATATGACATGGAGGGAAGAAGAAAAATAAAAAGAATAGAGAAAGGAGAGGGGGGGACGAAGGAGATAATTAAATCTCTCTCTCTCTCTCTCTCTCTCTCTCTCTCTCACACACACTCCTCTCTCTCCTCCTTGTACTACTTTTATTTTTGCCTCCTCCTCCTCCTTTTGTGTGTTAGGAGGATGAGGAGGAATTAGTCAACAGGGAATAAGCTTGCCTTCTCTCTCTCTCTCTCTCTCTCTCTCTCCATAACTCAAATCTTTTATCTTTCCTCCCATCCTTCCTGTCCCTTTCTTCCTTCCTCCCTTCCTCCTTTCCTTCCTTCCTTCCTTCCTCTCCCCTTACTTTCCCCTCTCCTCTCCCTCCTTCCTCTTTTCCTTACCTGGTGGCATAGGCCTCCCACTGTATATTCTCTTTATCTGTCTATCTATCTCTCTACCTATCTATCTATCTATCCCCACTCTCCCTCCCTCTCCTATCATAATCCTCCTCCTAAGCATTCCGTCCTTTCCCTCCACTCTCTCCAACTCTCCCACACTCTACTCTCCATCCCCTTATCCTTCCTTTCCTCCCTTCCCTCCCCTCTCCATTACACACTCCCACACTCCCGTTCTTGTCCCCTCCTCCGCCTTCTGCTTGTTCCTTCCCTCCCCTTCTGCTTGTCCCTTTAACCTGCTTTCCCTTCTTTCTCCTACACTCTTCCACACACTCCCTCCCTTCCCTCCCTCCCACACTCTCCCCCCTTCCCTCCCTCCCACTCTCTCCCTCCCTCACACGCCCTCACTCACCTTCTGTTTGTCCCGCATGGAGCCCCTGCCCAGGATCGCCATCTTGGTCATGGTTTCCTCCTGCAGCCGCTTCAGGGAGTTGCCTTTGGGGCCCAGGAGCTTGCCCACGAAGTTGAACTGTTGGGAGAGAGGGGGAGTGAGTGAGGAAGCTGGAAAAGGGGGCCGAGGGAGGAGAGCGGGGGATGAGTGGGAGAGGAAGGGGTTTGGAGTGAGAGAGAATGCGTGGGAGAGGCTGGGGGGAGGGGGAGAGAGTGAGAGAGGAGGAGAGGAAGGGAAAGGGATTGAGAGAGAAGGAGGAGAGGGAAGAGGAGTGAGTGGGAGAGGCTGGAAGAGGAAGGTAGGGAGAAGAAGAGAGGAAGTAATATGAAGGGGAAGAGGAGGAGGGAGAGCGAATGGGAGAGGCTGGGAGAGGGGGAGGAGAGACCGAAAGAGGGAGAAGGGAGGAACCTGATAAAAGAAGGAGGGAGGGGAAAAAAGAGTGGGGGAGGAGGAGGGGTTGAGTGGGAGAGGAGGAAGGGAGAGTGAGTGGGAGAAGCAGGGGGAGAATATGTAAGAGAGGCTGCCAGGTTGAAGTGTATAACTGTAGAGGGAGAGGGAGGGAGAATGAGTGGGGGAGGCGGGGGGTGGAAGGAGATGAACACTGTGCTGTGCTGTGCAGGGAGAGAAAGGAAATTGAGAGAGAGAGAGAGAGAGAGAGAGAGAGAGAGAGAGAGAGAGAGAGAGAGAGAGAGAGAGAGAGAGAGAGAGAGAGAGAGAGAGAGAGAGAGAGAGAGAGAGAGAGAGAGAGAGAGAGAGAGAGACGATGGAGAGGGAAGAAGTTATTTTTGCTGATTCTATACTTATCTGACTTAAACTCATTTCATTCAGGTCTTCTCACATCCTTCACTTTTTTTGAGAATGTAAGTTTAAGTTTCAAAGCCTATCCTTATATGACAAGTTTCTCAACCCGTGAATCATTTTTGTCATCCTCCCCTGCACAGGTTCTAATATCTCGATGCCATTCTATAGTAAGGGGACCAGAACTGTACCGCATATTCCAGATGAGGTTTAGCTGATGCTGTTATATTATAATTCGAGGATGACTTCAGCGCTTCTGTTGCTTACGCTCCTTCTTGAAATGATACCCAGTTCTCTGTAGTAGTAGTAGTAGTAGTAGTAGTAGTACGTGTAGTAATAGTAATAATACTAGTAGCAGTAGTAGCAGCAGCAGCAGTAGTGGTAGTAGTAGTAGTACTAGTATTACATAAGAACATAAGAACGTAGGAGTCTGCAAGAGGCCGGTAGGCCTGTACAATGCAGCTCCTTTGAAGCTAAGCTCCCGTGTATCTAACCCCACCTATTATCACTATCCATGAATTTATCTAATCTATTTTTGAATGTGACAATTGTATTGGCACTCACCACATGACTGCTCAGCCTGTTCCACTCATCCACCACTCTGTTAATAAACCAGTTTTTGCCTATGTCCCTGTTGAATCTGAATTTATCCAGTTTAAACCCATTACTACGTGTCCTACCCGGTTCTCTTACCAACAAAACCTTATGAATATCCCCCTTATTAAAGCCCTTCATCCACTGATAAACCTCGATCATGTCTCCACGCACCCTTCGCCTTTCTAGAGAATGCAAGTTTTAACTGTTTGAGTCTTTCCTCGTATGGTAAGTTTCTTAACCCCTGAATCATCTTAGTCATCCTCCTCTGCACCGATTCTAACATTTTTATATCCATTCTAGTATAGTAAGGTGACAAGAAATGAACCGCATAATCAAGATGAGGTCTAACTAATGCTAAATATAGTTTGAGGAAGACTTCGGCGCTTCTGTTGCTTACGCTACTTGAAATATATCCCAGGACCCTGTTTTCTCGATTTCTAGCTCGAATGCATTGTGCCCTTGGACGGAGATCAGAGCTTACTAAGACCCCTAAATCCCTCTCGCACCCAGGCATGCTTATGAGAGTGTCATTTAGTAGTAGTAGTAGTAGTAGTAGTAGTAGTAGTAGTAGTAGGAGTAGTAGTAATTGTAGTAGTAGCAGTAGTAGTAGTAGTAGCAGTAGTAGTAGTAGTAGTAGTAGGAGTAGTAGTAATTGTAGTAGTAGCAGCAGTAGTAGTAGTAGTAGTAGTAGTAGTAGTAGTAGTAGTAGTAGTAGTAGTAGAAGTAGTGGTGGCCTGACTTTTTTTCTTCTCTTTCCCCAAACTCTTTCCGATAATTGTCACTTTTCTTTATTCGCTTTCTCTTTTTTTTTTTCTTTTTCTTGCATTTTGCGTTGACTTTCAGAATACAAATTGAAAACAGTATTTCGTTTTGGGGGAAAATGAGAGAAAAACAATAACAGGAGGAAGAAAGACAATGGAAAACAAGGAAGAGAGGAAAGGGATGGCATAGGAAGGAAAGGAAATTGGAAAATGAAGAAAAGGGAAGAGGAGGAAGAGGAAGAGGGATGTGAGAAGTAGAAGGAATGAAGGAAGGGAGGAGAAGTAGGAAATAATAAACAAGTAAAGGAAGAAAGAGGGAAGAAAAGAAGAGGAGTATATAGTTAGAGAAATAGAGGAAGGGAGGAAGGAAGGAAGGAAAGGGAAGAGAGAAAAAAGGAAATAGAAAAATAAAGTAAAAAAATGAAAAAAGGGAAGGGAAAAGAGGAAGGAAAAAAGAAAGAACGAGAAAAAAGGAATATAAAGAAAAATAATGAATGAGAGAGAGAGAGAGAGAGAGAGAGAGAGAGAGAGAGAGAGAGAGAGAGAGAGAGAGAGAGAGAGAGAGAGAGAGAGAGAGAGAGAGAGAGAGAGAGAGAGAGAGAGAGAGAGAGAGAATAGTCTTATCTTGAGTCACGGGCAAACGACTTCACCACCACCACCACCACCATCACCATCACCACCACCACCATCACCATCACCACCACCACCACCACCACCACCACCACCACCACCACCACCACCACCATCACCACCACCACCACCATCATCATCACCACCACCACCACCATCACCACGATCACCATCACCACCACCACCACCACCACCACCACCACCATCACCACCACCATCACCACTACCACCACCATCACCACCACCACCATCATCACCACCACCACCACCACCATCACCACCACCATCACCATCATCATCACCACCACCACCACCATCACCACCATCATCACCACCACTACCACCATCATCACCACCACCATCACCATCATCACCACCACCACTACCACCATCATCACCACCACCACCATCATCACCACCACCACCACCACCATCATCATCACCACCACCACCACCACCATCACCACCACCACCATCACCACCACCACCATCACCACCATCACCACCATCACCACCAACACCACCACCAACACCACTATATGTGTAGATATGAAAGAGCTTGTTGTTGGTCTCTCTCTCTCTCTCTCTCTCTCTCTCTCTCTCTCTCTCTCTCTCTCTCTCTCTCTCTCTCTCTCTCGATTGGAAAAAAAGTCGTAACAAGTTTAGGAAAATGAGAAACGAATAATTAAACCAATTCTCTCCCTTCCTCCTCCTCCTCCTCCTCCTCCTCCTCCTCTTCGTTCTCTTCTTCTTCTTCTTCTTCTTCTTCTTCTTCCTCCTCCTCCTCCTCCTCCTCCTCCTCTATTACCCACAGCACCACCACAAACACCACCTCCACCTCCTCCTCCTCCTCCTCCTCCTCCTCCTCCTCCTACCACATACACCTGTTGTTGTCCTCCGCAGGTGCTCAATTTGCATCGTTATGAACCCGGCGCCAATTGTTAGAGGAGGAGGAGGAGGAAGAGGAGGACGAGGAGGAGGAGGGAGGGAGGGAGAAAGAGGGGAAAAGTGGTAGAGGAGTAAAGGCTGGGTTGGAGAAGTGAAAGAAGAAAGGAGGAGGAGGAAGAGGAGGAGGAGGAGGAGGAGGAGGAGGAGGTGGGGATAGGTATGAGAGAAAGTATAGGTAAACGTGTAAGAGTGAGGGTGAGGACTGGGTTTGGAGGAGAGGAGGAAAGGGAGGAAGAGGAGGAAGAAGTGAAGAGGAAGAGGTGTGTAAAGAGGGGAGAAATACTTAGGTTGGGAAAGAGGAGGAGGATTAAGAGGAGAGGTTCAAAAGAGTGCGTAGGAGGATATGAGGATAAGGAAAGGAGGATGAGGAAGAAGATTTAGGGTAGGAAGAGGTGGGTAAAAAGGGGGAAACTACTTAGGATGGGAAACAGGAGGAGGAGGAGGAGGAAGAGGAGGGGGTCAAAATAGTGCGTAGGAGGATGAGGATAAGGAAAGGAGGAGGAGGAGGAAGAGGAAGGGTAGGAAGAGGTGGGTAAAAAGGGGGGAACTACTTAGGATGGGAAACAGGAGGAGGAGGAGGAGGAAGAGGAGAGGGTCAAAATAGTGCGTAGGAGGATGAGGATAAGAAAAGGAGGAGGAGGAAGAAGAGGAAGGGTAGGAAGAGGTGGGTAAAAAGGGGGAAACTACTTAGGATGGGAAGCAGGAGGAGGAGGAGGAGGAAGAGAGGGTTAAAATAGTGCGTAGGAGGATGAGGATAAGGAAAGGAGGATGAGGAAGAAGAGGAAGGGTAGGAAGAGGTGGGTAAAAAGGGGGAAACCACTTAGGATGGGAAACAGGAGGAGGAGGAGGAGGAAGAGGAAGAGGAGAGGGTCAAAATAGTGCGTAGGAGGATGAGGATAAGGAAAGGAGGAGGAGGAGGAGGCTGCCTATAGCTGTGGTAGGCTGTCCTGAGGGGCTTTTGGACGACCTTGTTCCGTTAGTGGCGCTGGCGATATAATATTCACAGTGGCTACCGTGATGTATGACTCTGGACACCTCTCCTTTCGGCCATCTCTTTTGATTCTTTTTTTTTTTGGAGCAGCGAGTAGCGGTTTTTTTTTTATCATTCTTTCCTTTTTTTGTGCCCTTGAGCTGTCTCCTTTGTTGTAAAAAAAATAAAAATTGTTTGGCCCATGCTGCCCCGCGGTGCTCCCCTTGAACGAAGTCGCTAAGTTAGGGTTGATTGAAGCTTTGGGCAGCATGTGGGTAATCTTCAGACACTCGGCGATGGTTAAAAATCAGCGTGTTTCAGTGGGACTCGAACTTAGGTACACGGGACTACGACGCCCGCCACCGCCCCCCTAAATGAACGAATATTTGTATAGCAGGAGGAGGAACAAGAGGAAAAGGAAGAGCTGGGATTAGATAGGTCGACTAGCAAGAGGAGGAGGAGGAGGAGGAGGAGGAGGAGGAGGAGGAGGATTAAGAGGAGATAGGGTAGGAAGGAGAGGGAGCAGATGGATTCCGTTCTCTCTGCATTTCTTCTCTCCTATTTTTTCCTCTCCCCTTCCTCTATTCCTCCATTTTTATTGTCGTTTGTATTTTTATTTTTCTTTCTCTCGTCCATTTTTGTTTTCTCGTCATTTTATTTTTCCATTTTCCTTTTTTTTTCTTTCCTTCATGCTACGTTTCCTTTTTATATATTTTTTGTTGTTTCTTTTTTCCTTTTTTTCTTCTTATTTCTTCTTTTTGTTCTTTATTTATCTTATTATTATTATTTATCTTCATTATAATTTTCTTTTCCTTTTTTGTTTCTTTCCCAGAGAGAGAGAGAGAGAGAGAGAGAGAGAGAGAGAGAGAGAGAGAGAGAGAGAGAGAGAGAGAGAGAGAGAGAGAGAGAGAGAGAGAGAGAGAGAGAGAGAGAGAGAGAGAGAGAGAGAGAGAGGTTGGTACATGAGTAAAGGTCAGTAAATACAAAGTTATCAGCGGCAAAAGTGCTAATGGAGAGAGCCACAGCTGGGAGGGTTGCTGTGTGTCTCTGGAGGGAGAGGGGGGGGGGGAGGGGGAAGAGGAGGGGGCGGGGAGAAGTGGCGGGAGGAGGATAATGAAGGGAGAAAACGGAATGGAAATGAGAGATGGTAGATGGATGAGAATGGAAAGAATAAGAGAGGGAGAGAAGGGGGCGGGAGAGGAAGAGGAGGAGGAAGGAAAAAGAGGAAGAGAAGAGAAGAAGAGAAGGGGGGAGAGAGAAAAGAGGAGGGAGGAGGAAGGGGAAACAGACCAAAAGATAATGAGAAGAGGAAGAGGAAGGAAAAGTGAAGAGAGGAAGAAGGGAAATAGGGGGAGAGAAGGGAGGAGGAAGGGGGAAGAGAAGAGGAAGGGAAGAAAGAGGAAGAAGGAGGGAAAGGGGGAAGGAACTAAAATTAAATGAGAAAAGGAGATGAAGGAAAAATGGGGGAGAGAAGGGAGGGAAACGGAAGAGAAGGGGAGAAGAAGGTGGAAGAAGAGGGGAAAAGAGAGAGAGGCACAGCTGGGAGGGTTTCTGTGTCTCTGGAGGAAGAAAGGGGGGGAGGGGGGAGGGGGAGGAGGAAGGAAGGAAGGAGAGAAGGGGCAGGAAAAAAGAGGGGAAAAATAGGGGGGAGTACTAATAGGGGACAGCAAATTAAACAGGGAATAAGAAATGTAAAATGGGTGAAGATGGAAAAAGGAAGAAGAGGGGAGGAGGGAGGGTGGGAAAAGGGAGGAAGAGGGAAGGAGGACGAAGAAAGAAGGATGGAAGAGGAGGGAGGGAAAAGGGAGGAAGAGGGAAGGAGGACGAAAAGAGAAGGATGGAAGAGGAGGGAGGGAAGAGGAAGAGAGGAGAGAAGGGGGAAGGAAGGGAAGTGAAGGAAGAGGAAGGAGGGAAGAGAAAAATAGGAGGGAAGGAAGAGGAAGAGGAAGGAGGGAAGAAAGGGGAGGAACTAAGAGTAAACAGGAATGAGGAGGAAGGAACGAAGGAAAGAGGAAAGAGAAAGGGAAGTAACCAGGAGGAGGAGGAGGAGGAGGAGGAGGAGGAGAAGAAGAAGAAGGAGGAGGAGGAGGAGGAGGAGGAGGAGGAGGAGGAGGAGGAGGAGGAGGAGGAGGAGGAGGAGGAGGAGAGAGAGAGAGAGAGAGAGAGAGAGAGAGAGAGAGAGAGAGAGAGAGAGAGAGAGAGAGAGAGAGAGAGAGAGAGAGAGAGAGAGAGAGAGAGAGAGAGAGAGAGAGAGAGAGAGAGAGAGAGAGAGAGAGAGAGAGAGAGAGAGAGAGAGAGAGAGAGTTAAGTTGAGAGGAAATGAAGGAAAAAAAAATGGAGGAACTGGAAAGGTGGAAAGAGGTGGAAGAGGAAGGAAAGGAAAAGGGAAAATGAAGAGAAGGAAAGAAGAGGAGGAGGAGGAGGAGGAGGAGGAGGAGGAGGAGGAGGAGGAGGAGGCGTAGGAGGAGGAGGAGGAGGAGGAGGGAAGGGAGAAGTAGAAGGAATGAAGGAAAGGAGGAGGAGGAGGAAATGAAGAAAATGTAAGGAAAGAAAGAGAGAAGAAAAGAAGAGGAGAAAAGGAATAATAAATTGAGGAAAGGAGGAACAAGATAAAGAGGAGGAGGAGGAGGAGGAGGGAGGAGGAGGTAAAAAGAAAGGGAAGAACACACACACACACACACACACACACACACACACAAACACACACACACACACACACACACACACACACACACACACACACACACACACACACACACACACACACACACACACACACACACACACACACACACACACACACACACACACACACACACACACACACACACACACGCGCTGGAGGGTAACTTAGGGTTGATTTACTTTTATGTGTACTTACATGAACGTTTGTTAGCGTGCGTACGTGTGTGTGTGTGTGTGTGTGTGTGTGTGTGTGTGTGTGTGTGTGTGTGTGTGTGTGTGTGTCTCTTATTTGATAATGAATTGTACTCTCTCTCTCTCTCTCTCTCTCTCTCTCTCTCTCTCCACACACACACACACACACAGGTAACACGATTCCTCTCCATATTTCCTCCTTTTTTCTCTTTTTTATGGAAATTCGTATCCAGAGACCTCCTTCTCTTCCTCCTCCTCCTCCTCCTCCTTCTCGTCCTCCTCCTCCTTTTTATTTTCTCCATGATACCTACTTTCTTCTTCTTCTTTCCTCCTACTATCACCTAAACCTATTCCTTTTTATCCTCCTCCATTAACTCTTCCACCTCTTCTTCTTCTTCCTCTTCCTCCTTTCTTTCCTTCCTATGACGTCTACTTTCTCTTCTTCTCTTCCTTCCCTCCCACTATTTCCTTTTCCTCTTCCTCTTCCTCCTCCTTTAATGCCACTCTTCCTTCTCCCTCTTCTTTTCCTCTTTTTTTCCTTTCCTTTCCCTCTCTTTTTATTGACTTGCTCCCATTACCCCTACCTCCTCCTTTTTAGATGAGGAAATATCGAAAGAGCTAAGACAGGTGCAGCAACGTGGTGAGGTAGCTTCCGGCTTAGCCGGGAGGAAACCACACCCTGATAGTGAGGTCAGGCCGCAGGTGTACAGTACTGCGCAGGATGTCAGGTCACCAGACCCACAGGTGAGGGGTACTGAGGTGGCAGTGAGATCAACAGCCACGCAGGTGGTTGGTGAGGTAGGGGTAATTGAGGATAGTCAGGTCTGACGCGCTATTCCAGTGAAACGACAGTTGATAGATGGCGCACACTCGACGAATAAATTAAACATCTTTTATGTAAATGCCCGTAGCATCATTCAGAAGCGTAGCCACTTGATAATACATGCAATTACTGAAAAACCCGACTTCATTTTGATCACGGAAACATGGCTGAATGTGCGCGATAAACATCACTTAGGTGAAGTAGCTACGTATAAATGGTTACAATTCGTTTGCTAAGTGTCGTTTACACAAAAAAGGAGGAGGTGTAATAATATATGCGAAAAATAATTTAGAAGTCATTCAGCTAAACATAGCCGAAACAGAGGCTTATGATTCATTGTATGTACAAGCAACGACCAATAATGAAAAGTATGTTCTGGGCGTAATTTACCGACCTCCTAAATCAAATGAAGACATTGATGGAAATCTCTACGCAGAGATAAATAGAGTTATCAGAAATAAAAATGCAATAATATGCAGTGACTTCAATAACCCCTCCGTTAACTGGAATGCACTTTCTGGCGACAGAGAAGGCGAGAGATTAATTAACTTTGCACAAAATTCATTTCTCAATCAAACTGTTACCATGCCGACACGCGGAAATAATATTCTTGATTTAATCTTCGCGACCGATAGTCATCTCATAACTGCCTGTGAGGTAGGCGAGCCATTTGCAAGCAGCGACCACAACATAATAAGATGTACTTTGAATATTGAAACAAAAGCACGAGCAAACTCACTCTTAATACCTAATTATAGTAAAGCAAATTTTATGGACCTAAAAAGAGAACTGGCTTCAGTAAATTGGAATCATTTGCTCAACAACGTCAGCGTTCAAGAAATGTATAATCGTTTTACTGCACAAATCACAGCGAACGTAAATAAATTCATTCCACTCAACCCACGAAGGACTGATAATCAAAACCCGTTGTGGATGAATAATTACCTACAAAAAATCATCGCCGAAAAAAGAAAACTGTATAAGAAATATACACTCTTACATAATTCACAGGATCATACTAATTACATCAATGTCAAGAGAGAGTGCGAAAGGAAAATCAGAAAATAGAAACGCGAATATGAGATGAAAATCCCAGGTTATTTTTCAGTTACATAAGAAACAAAAAACTGTTAAAAATAATATCGGCCCACTACTATTAAGTGGCAATACGATTAGTGATGATAAAGGCATGGCGTCGATCCTAAATTCAACCTTTTGTAGCGTATTTACAAAAGAGAACATGACATCGATTCCAGCCCCGAAGAAAATTTTTCAAGGCCCTGAAGAACATAAGCATGCATTGACCGAAATTGATATCAGCGAAGTGCGTGCGTACCTGCAGAAAATAGATCCAAATAAATCTCCGGGCCCGACAATTTATCTCCTCGCATGTTGAGAGAATGTAGTCAACAGCTAGAATTACCCATAACATTAATATTCAACAAGTCATTAGCACAGGCCAGTTTGCCTTTCGAGTGGAAAAAGGCCAATATTACCCCGATCTTTAAAAAAAGAGATAAAAAACAAGCCAGTAACTATCGTCCCATCAGCCTTACGTCCGACCTAATTAAACTATTCGAAAAAATAATCAGGGATAAAATGATCACTTTCCTTGAAACAAATGATTTGATAACTGATAGTCAGCATGGATATCGTAGTAATCGGTCTTGCCTTACCAACCTATTAACCTTTTTCAACGATGTTTATACATGTTGGGACGCCCGAAGCCCATATGACGTAATTTACTTAGATTTTCAGATAAAGTTCCTCACGTTAGGCTTATTTCTAAACTGCGTTCCCACGGTATTAACGACCATCTATGTGCGTGGATTCATGACTGGCTCACCGACAGAGAACAGCGTGTAGTTCTTAACGGTGAAGCATCGGATTGGCAATCCGTCACCAGTGGCGTGCCCCAAGGTTCGGTCCTGGGGCCAACACTATTCATAATTTACGTGAACGACTTAGAAACTGATATCCTATCAAAAGTAGCCAAATTCGCCGACGACACCAAATTAGGAGGTACGGTAATGAACAGTCATAGTTGAGAGAATATTCAGTCAGACTTAATAAGACTTGCCGACTGGAGCGAAAAATGGCAAATGAGTTTTAACGTAGATAAATGTAAAGTAATGCACATAGGTGAAAAGAATCCTAACTTTAAATATCAGCTTCAAGGACATGAGCTCAGCGAAGTAAAACAAGAAAAAGATCTCGGTGTCATTATCAGTAACATTCTTAAAATGAGTGATCAATGTTCTGCAGCGAGTAAAAAAGCCAATATGATGTTAGGATTAATCTCAAGAAACTTTGATTATAAATCACCCGAACTTATGAAGAGATTATATTTAGCATTTGTAAGACCACACCTAGAATACGCCGTTCAGTTCTGGTCACCGAACTATATCAAAGATCAAGTTTTGCTAGAAAAGATACAGCGACGAGCAACCAAACAAATTCCAGCGCTCCGAAACTTGCCATATGACGAGCGTTTAAAGCGTTTAGATATGTTTTCCCTAAAAAAGCGAAGGATAAGAGGGGACTTAATTGAGGTGTTCAAAATCCTTAATGGATTCGACAACATTAACCCAGATAGTCTATTTCAGAGAGACACCAACATAATAACACGCAGCAACGGTATGAAGTTAAAGGGAAACCGATGTAACACATTGGTGCGCAGAAGTTTTTTTAATAATAGAGTCGTCGATTACTGGAATAGACTCCCACCGTCAGTAGTTAGCGCACAGAGTATCAATAGCTTCAAGTCTTCACTGGATAAGTACTTCAGGGATATAAGATTATACTGACCCTTCTTCGCATGTTTTCAGACAGATTGCAGCAAGACCTCAACCTAAATCCATATTATTCTCCCCCACAACCTAGATTGCAAGTAGCGTAAGTTAACAATAGAGTAAAGCAACAGTTAATGTCCGCAAGACAGGTGGAGTGAGGTGTCGGTGCAGTAAGGTGACAGGGTACTGGTGCGTGCATACTACCGCCGGTAAAATGAGGATCAAGCCTCTACTTGTTCCCCTGAAACTACACCTCACCCATCGTGAGTATTAGGGGGGATTCTGGGGCTGCCCTGCGTAGGCCACTCGGCCTCTTCCAGTCTCCCTGTGTTTCTATGTTCTTATGTAATGAAGTCATTTTTCCCCACAGCTTAGGTTACCAGTAGTGTAAGTTAAGGGTAGCAATTTCCTCTTATTTCTCTCTTTACTGTAAACTTTCCATGTCCCTTTCTTCCTAAAAGGTACATGGTGTTCTCTTCTAACTATTTCCTGCCGGCACGTTGCCGGAGGGAGAGGTGGGTGGGGAGGAGCTGCCTCGTACAGGCCTACCGGCCTCTTGCAGACTCCTGCGTTCTTATGTTTATGTTCTTATCTATTCTGTCCTGTCCTACCACACGTAGATTACTAGTAGTAGCGGTAGTAAACAGACACCCTCGCCATAGACCGATAGGTATTCTGGTGTCTTTTCTTCCTATGTATATTCCTATGTATATCCTCCTCCTCAAACCCATTCCTCCGTCACTTCCACACTTTTTCCTCTTCCTCTTCTTTCTCTTCCTCCTTTTCTCCTCTTCCTTCATACATCTTCATCTTTCTTCATCATCTCTTTTTTACTTCTCCTCCTCTTCCTACTCTCTCTTCTCTCTTTCCTTTTATCTTCCACCCACTCTGCCTCTGTCCCTCCTCCTCCTCCTCCTCCTTCACCATTGATAACAGCACTGCACCGCTTCCCTGTAGAGTTTAATAGCCTATGAATGGCTGTTAAGGGGATTGAAACCTGTGTACATGGGATCCGGTTGAGGGAGGTGCGAAGGGGGGGAGAGGGAGGAAGGGGAGGGGGAGATGAGTGGGATGAGAGAAGAAGTAATAAAGAAGGGTAAGAGAAAGGAAGGGAAAGGAGAGGGAAGGAATAGGGAGGAATAAGATTGGGAAAAAGGAAGAAAGGGAGGAGAGGAAGGGAGGGAAGAGAGGAAAGGACAGAGAGGTTAAACGGAGAAAAGGGGAAGAATTGAGAGAGAGAGAGAGAGAGAGAGAGAGAGAGAGAGAGAGAGAGAGAGAGAGAGAGAGAGAGAGAGAGAGAGAGAGAGAGAGAGAGAGAGAGAGAGAGAGAGAGAGAGAGAGAGAGAGAGAGAGAGAGAGAGAGAGTGTGTGTGTGTGTGTCTGTAGGTAGTAGGGGTAGTGCGTACATGACCTCTTCCTTCCCCTCCTCCTCCTCCTCCTCCTCCTCCTCCTTCTCCTCCTCCTCCCGACGGTTCATTTGCAATAATTACTCGGCTGAGCGTTGTCCTAAAGAGCGACACGGAGAGGCTGGATGAACCAATTAAAGATATTCTCTCTCTCTCTCTCTCTCTCTCTCTTCGGTAGGATTTGAACCTTATGTCCCTGGGCTTACCACGCTCCGTACACTGACCATTCTGCCACCGCCTCCCGTCCCTGGTAACTTATATAGTATCTGTTCGCCGCCAGAGGGTCGAGTGACTACGCGGTGTTATGGTTCTCTCAAAGCCAACTTGCTCCTGAGTCTATTACTGCATATGCATTGTGATTTTGGCTGGTAGGGTTTTGCTTACGTGGTGGTAGTGGTGGTGAGTTGTAGTTATAGTAGTAGTAGTAGTAGTAGTAGTAGTAGTAGTAGTAACAACAGTCCTTGATCCGAATATATAGGATTTTAGTGATGATGGCAGGTCAGAACTCAGTCCCTTGCACACATACACACACACGCACACACACGCACGCACGCACGCACACACACACACACACACACACACACACACACACACACACACACACACACACACACACACACACACACACACACACACACACACACACACACACACACGGGTCGGTGAAGGAATAATTACATCAACGTCAACCATTTCTGAATTCTGAGAGAGAGAGACAGAGAGAGCGAGAGAGAGAGAGAGAGAGAGAGAGAGAGAGAGAGGAGCAGGGAGGCCTATGTAGTCACCTTATAAATTCGCCTTTCTTTATCGTAGACAAGGCGGAGTAGGAGGAGGAGGAGGAGGAAGAGGAGGAAGAGGAAGAGGAGGAGGAGGAGGAGGAGGCGGAGGAGGAAGAAGAGGAGAGTAATGTCACTTTAATAAGGTGTAATTGTGAAGAAGACGCTGGAAGTGGAGAGGAGAGAGAGGAGGAGGAACACACAAAGCAACACAAAACAAGGACAAACAACAGCAGACCTGATGGTCCTTAAGAGGCTGTTTGTGACAAGCTACACTAACTATCTAATCAAAGGTGGAAGATGAAGGACAGCAAAGGCGAAGGCTCCCCCATCCCCCGCCATCCCTCCAGCCAAAGCTGGCAGGAAAGGAAAAAGAACCATGCAGCATGGAAAAACTGCATGAAAATTATGTAGGAAAGAGGAAAGAACACCAGTATTCGAAAGAACTGAACGCTATTATGACAATGAGTAATATCTTAGTTGCTGGTTGGATTCAAAATGCTTGTATAATCTGTTCTTGAAGGAGTAACTGTTGTACTATCAACGACATCACAGGGTTGAGAGCTCCAAAAATTAACATCTCGATTGAAAAAGAAGTGTTTGGCTTCGTGCGATGAGAATCTTTTACCACTTATCTTGAAATTGTTATTTCTTCTTGTTCTATTTGATCTATCAATTGTAAAGAAATCTTCCGCATTAATATTACTGAATCCTTTTAACATTTTAAACACTTGTGTTAGATCGCCTCGCATTCTTCGTTTTGATAGGCTGAATAAATTTACTTCTTTAAGCCGTTGTTCATAAGATACATTTCTCAACCAAGGAACCATTTTTGTTACTTTTCGTTGAACCCGTTCTAACTTTTCTACGTCTTTTCTGTAATAGAGAGACCAAAACTGTACACAGTATTCTAGATGGGGTCGAACCAACGAATTATACAGTTTTAATATTACTTTTTCCGATTTATTATTAAAGACTTGTCCGATGAAACCACCCATTTGTTTGCGATTTTAACTACCTCTGAACAATGCTGACTGGGCTTTAAATCGCCTGATATGGTGATTCCAAGATCCTTTTCTTTACTTACTGCAGAAAGTTGTTGGCCATTCATTACGTACTGAACGCGACTGTTATGTATTCTTTCCGATGCGTAACACTTCACATTTGTCAACGTTAAATTTCATTTGCCATTGATTGGCCCAACGTGCAAGGCGATCTAGATCTGACTGTAGTGCTTCTTCGTCGAGTGTCGTAGTTACCTTACTAGCGATTTTTGTGTCATCAGCAAGTTTTGATATTTTGCAACTGAGCCCATCATCGATATCATTAACATTTAAGAAGAGCATGGGACCAAGCACTGATCCTTGAGGTACGCCGCTTCTGACATCGAGCCAGTTAGATGAAAAACCGTTTAGAACTACTCTCTGTTTCCGCGTAGAGAGCCAGTCCACAAGTCAATTATGAATGTTACCTGAGATACCGTGCGCCAATAGTTTGCTGAGCATCCGTTTGTGAGGGACCTTATCAAATGCTTTTTGAAAATCCAGATATATGATATCTACTGATCTGCTTTCATCGAACATCTCAAAAATATAATGAAAAAATCAAGTAAGTTAGTTAAACACGAACGTTTACTACGGAAACCATGTTGCGAAATATTAATTATAATATATTATAATATTTTTTTAGAAGAATTTCACCATATTGTCGCGAGTGATAGTCTCCATTAACTTACAAACAATCGATGTCAGGCTAATTGGTCGATAGTTTCCTAGATGAGACTTGTCCCCCTTTTTGAAAATTGGTGTGACATTTGGTAGCTTCCAATCCGACGGAACTTTTCAAGCTGTAAAAGATTTATTGAATAAGATAGAGAAAGGTTTACAAATTTGATGTTTGATTTCTTTTAAAATTCTAGGGGTAATTTTGTCTGGACCAGAAGCTTTGCTTACTTTAATCTTTTCAATTGTGCGTAAAATGTCACTTTCTACGATGAGCACGCCATTTAAAATCTTTTTGGTCCTTCTAACCTCCGGCAGTTGAGGTGATAAACGATCTTCGTCGGTAAATACGGATGCGAAAAAGTTATTTAGGATTGTAGCCATTTCATTTTCATCGTTCGTTTGGTTACCGTTTTCATTAGCAAGCGGTCCGATACTACAAGTGAGTGACTTTTTATTATTTACATAGTTAAAAAATGCTTTAGGATTAGATTGACTTGCTCCGCTATATATTCTTCAAGATTTTTCTTACTTCGTTTTTTTAATTTCTTGGTTTCGCGGCGAATTCTGTCCAACTTTAGTTTGTCAGCCTCACTCTGGGTTAATATGTATCTACTGTATATGCGTTCTTTTTTTTTTAGGAGAGAGGCTATTTTTAATTTCGTTATTCCACAATTTGTGTTTCGTTTAATAGTTGAACGTCTGTTACGATACGGTACGCATATGCTTATGGCATTGTTCAAGATTGTGGTGAAGGCCTCCCAAGGTTTATCAATATCTATTTCCTTTGAAATTACAGTCCGGTCATAATTATTTAGAATTGATCGGAGTCTTACGAAATTCGCTCTCTGATAATTTGTCACCTTTTCTATACTAGCAATTACTGTCCTTTCATTCATTTTAATGCTGAATGTGATTATTCAGTGATAGATAGAACTAAAAACTGGACCAACATTTACTTCGTTAACTAGATCAGCTGTCGTTGAAAAGATAAGGTCAAGTATATTATTTTCCCGAGTCGGTTCTCGAACGTGTTGATGTAAATCACTTTATAATAAATTTGTGGACAGGTCGAGCCCTGTATGAAAGTTCAACGGTTCGCCCCATCTTTTCAATGGCAAGTTAAAGTCCCCCACAATTACTGTCTCACAACTGCTACTTGTTTCTAATATTAATTCACTTAAAGCGTTTTCGATATCAAGAGTCTGCCCTGGCGGTCTATAGATTAGTCCAGCTACTATTTTACGAGACTTCTTTTTAATTTCAATGAAGACCGTGTCCACACTGGCTATAATATCTGTTTTCACGGATGCTGGATGGAGAGAGTTGTGGATATTTAAGATAACGCCTCCACCCTGTCTGTTCTCTCTTTCGTGACTAAAAATCGTATAACCCGGTAACCTATATTCCGCAAGATTCTGTGACTCCGATGATGTGATAATGATTTGTAGCTGCGAGTGCTTCTAAGTCTTTAAATTTGTTACGTAGGCTACGAGGGTTTATATAGCAAACTTTAATATTATTCAAGTCGAGGGTTGCCTGGGTTGAGGGCTCCGTTACGGTGGAGCTCCTTGGCGTTTTATGGCTTTGGAGGAGCCACTTGGTCATAGAGCAGCCTCCCGAAACGGGGTGCTCCAACAGGGTTTAAGTGGATGCCATCGGCAAGGAACAAGTCCGAATCGTAGTAAAAATTGTTCCACAAGTTAACGAACTGGACATTTTCTTGTAAACAAAGGGACTGGAGTCTGTTGTTCGTGCTGAAGGCCTTACTGTAAAAGCTAGGTTCGGCACCGACCCTGAGAAGGATTCCTGATATTATGATGTTACTGGCATCCGTTTTTCGTTTATACTGCTTGATCATGCGGCGGTATTTTTCAAGCAGTTCCTCAGAACGGGTTGTCCTCACTTCATTTGTGCACGCATGAATGACAAAGAGGATGTTTCTGTCGGCATTACTCGTGACATCATCGTACGCTGCGGTGATGTCGTCCAGTCTGGCACCTGGGTAGCAGTAACGTTTTCTGGGGCCGTTTGATGAACGACCACACAACTCAGCCAGCTGGCCACGCACCATGGAGTCCCTAACTAGGCGAGGCTCAAACTCATCCTCCATGGTGTATGTCAGCAACTGGAACCTATTGAAGGTAGTGGGGATTATTAAATGTTTCATTGCCTGCTTCGGTTTGGCTCCATTCCTTACAGCTTCGAACCCGACATCCTGTGAAGCAGGAAGAGACGCGTTATGTGGGGCAGGCTTGGAGTTGGGCTTTGAGGCAGGCTGGGAGTTAGCCTGTGAGGCAGGCTGGGAGTTTGCCTGTGAGGCAGGCTGGGAGTTTGCCTGTGAGGCAAGCTGGGAGTTTGCCTGTGAGTCAGGATGGGGTTTAGCCTGTGAGGCAGGCTGGGAATTAACCTGTGAGGCAGGTAACTCGTCCTTCCGTGAAGCAGGAGGGTCGTTTGGAGGGGGCACATTCTCGGTGTAGGGCCTCTGTACCATTGATGGTGGAGTCACTGCCACATTGTTAGCAACAAATTCCTGAAGGGCTTCAAACTTCTTTTCAAAATCATGGTGTTTGTTTCTCAATTCGATCACAGCCTTCTTAAGTCTTAATCTTTGAACACAGAGGCGACAAGTTCTACTTAGCTGTAAGTACTGAGCCGCAAAACGTCCGGAACAGACGTCACACTTACTGAGTCTCGAAGGCATTGTTACAAATTTAAGCAGGTTCACAATTTAGGCAAATATCAAAAAGTGCTCTCGAAATAACTTAAAGTGTGACCATATATTGAATTGGATAAAGAATGTGCATGGAAATTAGATACTGCTGTGTTAGATGCCTCCAACACTGGGAGTTCGCTCCCACAGGGTCTTGAAAACGCCTAAAAAAAAATCGCTTGTCCCGAGCCTCGGTCACGAGAGAGACTTTCACAATCCTGCGCTTTTCAGCTATTGCTCTCGTAATCCCATATATATAAAACCTGTCCGGCGTAGTCACCGAGAGCAAAGCTGGCAAGGGAGGAGAGGAACCAGCAATTCGTTATCACCTTCCGAATCGTCTAACACAACTCGCGCGACCCTTGCAAGGCCTGGCCAGGAGTACCTTCACCAGGTGTTCTCCACCAACTCTAGAGAGTATCAGACGCCCTTCCAGAGAGACCAAATAGCTAAAATATACCTTGAGTATAAGAAGAACCCTCAGAAAAATAAACCTCCACCTTGAAGCCAGGAGATACAACCTCAAAAGGCCCACGAAAGACATCTTTCTCAGGAGAAAAGAACAAGAACCAGCTGCTATGCAGAATAGGGATGGGAGTACCGTCGTTAGAGGGGAGGGACGGGAGCTCACATCGACAACTTTTTCCCAGGGAGACTTTTTAGTGTACAGGTCGCCACACTCCTCAACACTGCAGGCCTAAATAATTAGGGCACGGTCCAGCTACCTAGGACCCTGGAACTCCAGCCATTGTCTCATAAAGAGGACCTCTGCCTGCAGTCCAATCCACCAGTGCTGCTGCCCAGAGGCCTCACCATGACCCTGACACGGGAGACAGATCAGGTAATACACCTTGTCCAAAGGTGTCCTGCGACTATGCAAGGCAGGGGCGAGGAGGAGATGGAGGAGGAGGAGGAGGAGAAGGAGGAGGAGGAGGAGGAGGAGGAGGGGGAAACATGGAAACATGGACGAGCAGGCAGCAGAAAGCCTGTTGGCTCATAACACGGCTGCCTACTTTCAGTGATTTAATCAATCCGTCAGCTACAGGAGTGGCTTGCGGGAAGGATTAAAGCACTTGCGTATCTACTCTTGGATTCAGTTCAGTTCACTCCCGATGCAGCAAAGTGTCGATCAATGCGTTTCTTGAAGGAGTTGACTGTCTCTACGCTAACCACTTCTGCAGGAAGGCTGCTCCAGTGGCGAACAACTCTATTCGAGAAATAACTCCTGCCGATGTCGGTATTGCAGTGCTTTGCTTGAATTGTTTTTCCGTTGTTTCTTGTCCTCGGGTTAGTTTGTGGCGTGAAGATTTTGGAGTGATCAACATTGCTGAGCTTGTTCAGGTACTTAAAGACTTGTATCATGTTTCCCCGCAGTCGTCTCTTTTCCAACGTGAAGAGGTTGAGTTGCTTGAGACGCTCTTCGTGAGGTTTCGTCCTCAATGATGGTATCATCTTCGTGGGGCGGCGCTGCACTCTCTCAAGTAATTCAATGTCTTTCCTGTAATTTGGAGACCAGAACTGCACGGCGTATTCCAGGTGGGGCCTTACCAGCGAATTATACAAGGATAACATAACTCCCGGTGTCATGTAATCGAGGTTTCTCGCTATGAACCCGAGCATAGTATTGGCTTTCTTAGAGGCAGACTTGCGGTGTTTTGTTTGTCTCAAGTCACTGCTGATGGTGACCCCGAGGTCTCTTTCCTCTTGCACTGCCTGTAGTGGTTCGCCACCCATGTGGTATGTGTGGTTGCTATTTCTGGATCCTATATGCATTACTTTACATTTGGTTGTGTTGAAGGACATTTGCCATTTTTCTGACTACTGAGTTAACTGGTCCAGGTCTCTTTGGATAATTTCGCAGACTGCTGTCATGAGAGCCTTCCCACCCCCCTTGGGTCGTCGGCAAACTTTGAAAGCGTGGATTTTAATCCTATTTCTAGGTCGTTGATATATATATATATATATATATATATATATATATATATATATATATATATATATATATATATATATATATATATATATTTATATATATATATATAATGATGAGTATGGGTCCGAGCACCGATCCCTGTGGCACTCCACTAGTGACCGGGAGTCACTCGTAGGCCTGTCCGTTGAGTACAACTCACTGTTTTCTTCCAGTGAGCCAGTCTTTGATCCACGCACTCAGATTGTCGCCTAACTCCGCGGACTTAAGTTTCTTGAGGAGTCTTTCGTGTGGCACTTTGTCAGAGGCTTTTTGAAAGTCTGGACTTTCCCAGTTTTCATAGATACCTTGGAAGAAATCCAGTAAGTTGGTTAAGCATGAGCGCTTATTCCTGAAACCGTGCTGAGCATCGAAAATGATGTTGTTGTCTTCAAGAAACTTAACGAGTTTGTGTCTGATGATCTTCTCGAGAACTTTTCCCGCCATGTCAAGCTGATTGGTCTGTAGCTTAAGGCCACGCGTTTGTCTACCTTTTTGTAAATCGGTGTTACGTTCGCTTGCTTCCAGTCTTCGGGAACATTGTTTTGTTGTATTGTCAGATTAGGGTATCTGGACACCTCTCCTCCCGAAATTGACCTCTCTTTCGGCCACCTCTTTAGATTCTTTTTGTGAGCAGCGAGCAGCGGGCTTTTTTATTATTATTGTTTACTTTTTTTGTGCCCTTGAGCTGTCTCCTTTGTTGTTAAAAAAAAAAAAAAATGGCGGTGAGTGGCTTGAGGATTTGCTGCTTGAGTTACTTGAG
Organism: Eriocheir sinensis; assembly: GCF_024679095.1. NCBI lineage: Eukaryota > Metazoa > Arthropoda > Malacostraca > Decapoda > Varunidae > Eriocheir > Eriocheir sinensis. The sequence continues at coordinate 3,613,505 of NC_066516.1, forward strand.
CAGCCTGGGTGACAAGTCGTCGGGCCCGGTTGATTTATTTGTCTCGAGTTTATCTCGGTACTTTTGCACGTACCGTTCGTCAATTGTGCCAATTTCTAGGGTCGTGATTCCCCTCGGTGGGGTAGGGCTCTCGGGTACGGACTGAGTGTTCTCGACCGTGAACACAGACGCGAAGTTTTTGTTCAGAATTTCGACCATTTGTCTGCTATTTTGGGTTAGTACGTAACTTTCATCTAATAGGGGACCGATATTGCTTTTTGCCCTCCTTTTGGTTCTTATATACGTGAAAAACTTTTTCGGGTTGGACTTGGCTTCGTAGGCAATTTGCGTTTCATAGTCGCATTTACATTGGCGAGTGAGAGTTCTGCTAGCTCTGAGACTGATGGTACTGTTCGCGTGCTTCATCATTGTCATTTACATTCAGCAAGTTGTATTTTCTTTTCATTAAATTTATTGCCCGTCGAACTTGGGTATCCATAGTGTTTACGGCATTATTTGTTCTCCTTGTCTTCATGGGAACTGCTGTTCTCTCTAAGAGTTTGTTCTTCAAGCCGTTCCACGCGCCGTCTACAGGAGTGAAGTTTACGGGTTCCCGAGTTGTCTGGGTTAGCAGCTCACAAGCGAGATTAAAATTGGCTCTTTTATAGTCTGGAATCTTGGACGTGTTTTCGGTGAACTCATGGTCTGTTTTGATTTTAAGGCGAATTAGGTGATGGTCGCAACCACTTAGTTTTTCGCTGACTTGACGTTCACGCGTGAGATCGGAATCACTCACGAGTACTAGCTCTAATAAATTACTTTCTCGTCGGTTGGGTATCGATCTGGGTGAGAAAAGTGTCTTCTAACAATTCAAGTAATCTGTTACCCTCCTGATCTCCATTCATCGTGTTCCAGTCAATGTTGGAACAGTTGAAGTCTCCAATAATGACTGACTGTTTGTTTTGTGTTGTGAAATGAGAGTAATAATACCAAAATCTGAACTTAGGAAGAGGAAGATGCTGGAAAAGGAGGAGAAGGAGGAATAAGAGTAGGAGTAGGAGGAATAAGACGAGGAGGAGGAGGAGGAGGAGGAGGAGGAGGAGGAGGAGGAGGCCGTAGACAAACAGTACCTAAGACCCGTACATAATGCGTTCATGGAGGAAGATACGGCACCTCAAGACTTTATCCTCCTCCTCCTCCTCAACCCTACCTCCACTACTCCATATTTAATCCTATTCCACCTTAGTTATTTCTCCTTCTCCATTCCTCCTCCTCTCCCTCCTCCTACCCCTCCTCCTCCTCCTCATTCTCTCCCAATTATTTCTCCATTTATTCCTCTTTCTCTTCCTCCTCCTCCTCTTCTCTTCCAATCATTCCTCCATTTTTCTTCCACCTGTCATTTCTTTTTTTTTCTCTTTTCTCTTCTTCCTCTTCCATCCTTCCACTATTCTGTTATCCTTTCTTCTTCAATTTCCTCTTCCATCCTTCCAACAGTTCCTCCTCCTCTTTCTCTCCCCCATTTTCTCACTCTTCCCCTCTTTCACCTCTTCATTCATTTCTTCCTTCACCAAATGAGAGAGAGAGAGAGAGAGAGAGAGAGAGAGAGAGAGAGAGAGAGAGAGAGAGAGAGAGAGAGAGAGAGAGAGAGAGAGAGAGAGAGAGAGAGAGAGAGAGAGAGAGAGAGAAGAGGTATCAGGGACCATTAATAAGAGGTTTACCTGAGGAAACTAAGGGGATGGAGGGAGGGAGGGAGGTATACAGGTGAGGTTCAGTCTCTTGAGCAGCTTACAAAGAAGGAGGAGGAGGAGGAGGAAGAGGAGGAGGAGGAGGAGGAGCTGGGTGAAGTATAATAAGATAATACATGATAATAATGATAGTAAATAAGAAGAGAAAAGAAAGAAGAAGAAGAAGAAGAAGAAGAAGAAGAAGAAGAAGAAGAAGAAGAAGAAGAAGAAAAAGACGAAGTAAAAAAAAGAATAATGTGCGAAATAAATAGAAAATGGAGGAGACGTGACGAAAAAGAAGAGGAGAAGGAGAAGGAGGAGGAGGAGGACCAGGAAGAGGAAGAAGAAGAAGAGGGAGACCAAGAAAATTATAACCAAAAACAAACACAAAGGCGGAAGGTGGACGGTGAGGAAGAAGAGGAGGATGAGGAGGAAAAAGAGGAAGAAGAAGAGGAAGATGAAGAAGAAGAAGAGGAGGAGGAGGAAAAGCCAAGCGGAAAATTGACAAGGATGAGAGGGTGAGAGGAGGAAGGAAGAAAAATAAAGACAGGAAGATGAGGAGGAGGAGGAGGAGGAGGGGGAGGAGGAGGAGGAGGAGGAGGAGGAAGAGTGATATGAAAGGGAATTGATAAACGAGGAGGAGGAGGAGGAGGAGGAGGAGGAGGAGGAGGAGGAGGGAAGGAAGAGAAAGAGAGTAGAAGGAATTAGATGAAAAGGAGGAGGAAGAGGAGGAGGAGGGAAGGAAGAGAAAGAGAGTAGAAGGAATTAGATGAAGAGGAGGAGGAGGAGGAGGAGGAGGAGGAATATATTATGAAAAACGTAGGAAGGATAGAAAATAAATAATAATGACAATAATAATAACAATAATGAGAGAGAGAGAGAGAGAGAGAGAGAGAGAGAGAGAGAGAGAGAGAGAGAGAGAGAGAGAGAGAGAGAGAGAGAGAGAGAGAGAAGAGAGAAGCAACACAAGATAAATGATAATGATTGAGAAGATTAAAGGATAGAAATAGAGAAAATAAAAATAATAATAATAATGACAGTAATAACGAAAGGAAATAAGAGAAAAATATGATGATGAAGTAGATGGGACGAAAGGAAGGAAGGGAAAAAGGAATACTTATGAGAGCAATAACTGATGATAAACACGAAAGAGGGGATAAAGAGAACGTGAACGAAAGGGGAATAAGGATGAAAATGATAATAATATGCTTTCTTTTTCTTATTTCCATTTCCATCTCCTCCTGTCATCTGCATCTTCATCTTTTCTTCTTCTGATGTACCCAGCATCTTACATCTTCGTCCATCCATGTCCTAACCATCTCCAGCATCCTTCTTCCTATATACCCAGCATCTTCTCTCTTCTTCCACGCATGTCCAAACCATTTCCATCATCTCTTCTCCACCGCTCATGTCCAAACTATATCTCCAGCATCCTTCTTCTGATATGCCCAACACATCTTCTCCACCCATGTCCAAACCATTTCCAGCATCTTCTCTCTTCTTCCACACATGTCCAAACCATTTCCAGCATCTTTTCTCCACCTTTCATGTCCAAACTATATCTCCAGCATCCTTCTTCTGATATACCCAACACATCTTCTACACGCATGTCCAAACCATTTCCAGCATCTTCTCTCTTCTTCCACACATGTCCAAACCATCTCCAGCATCCTTGTTCTGATATACCCAGCATCTCTCCTCGTCCACACATGTCCTAACCATCCCCATCATCCTCTTCTGATATAACCCAGCATTTCTCTTCCTCCACGCATGTCCAAACCATTTCCAGCATCTTTTCTCCACCGTTCATGTCCAAACTATATCTCCAGCATCCTTCTTCTGATATACCCAACACATCTTCTACACGCATGTCCAAACCATTTCCAGCATCTTCTCTCTTCTTCCACACATGTCCAAACCATCTCCAGCATCTTTGTTCTCCTTATATATTCACCGTCTCTCCTCTTCCACATATGTCCAGACCATCTCAATTTCAACTCCCTTTTATTGTCTCCGAACAGTATAATGAATAATGGTAAATATGTTAATAGAATAAAAGATAAGTGTATAGAGGTGAAGTAAGGTGAGGTATGGTAACGATTATAGGGTGAGGGTAACGACCTGCTGACAGACTCGTAGCACGCTGCTGATGACGCATTATATCCATCAATCAGTTAGTGGCGGGATGTGGTGTTATGATTGCCCGCACGCTGCCAGGACTTGAGATAGATAGATAGATAGATAGAGAGATAGATAGAGATAGACAGATAGATAGATAGATAGATAGATAGATAGAGAGAGAGAGAGAGAGAGAGAGAGAGAGAGAGAGAGAGAGAGAGAGAGAGAGAGAGAGAGAGAGAGAGAGAGAGAGAGAGAGAGAGAGCACATACAACTTTTAAAAATGTCACCCTTAAAGAAATCTGTCCCTCGTTTCAGAAAGTTCAGAAAACTCATAAAAAGAATTAGACGCAGCGATTCTCGGATACTTTTTATTATTATTATTATTAGCAATCCGAATCAGCTGACGACTTAAACAAACAAACAAACAAACAACAGCAACACCAACAATAACAAAAAAGAGGAACTAATAATTTAATATTTCGTTCATTCATTCTTTTCATTCTCTCTCTCTCTCTCTCTCTCTCTCTCTCTCTCTCTCTCTCTCTCTCTCTCTCTCTTACTATTTTTTTTCCATAAATATTCACTTTGATAACATTTTCCATAGACAGAGAGACAGGGTGACATTTAGACAGACAGATAAAAGGGGTGAGAGACAGCTGGAGTGGCAGAGACCTATTTAATTTACCAGACAGTTATATAGAAAGACAGACAGGCAACGACACAGACAAATACACAGACTAGCAAACAGAAAGAAATACAGAGGCAGACAAAGTTCAATCAACCTACAGTTACCACTTCGAAGCTTCCATAAAAACGACCTCTTGACATACATTCAGACAGACAGGCAGACAGATAGACAGACAGGCACACAGACAGACTTTTCTACCACCCCTTCCCCTTCTCCTCCATGTTACAACCCCCTCTCCCCTTCCCTTCTTTCAAGTACGACCCTATCCCCCTTTCCCTTCTTTCAAGTACGACCCCATCCCCCCTTCCCTTCTTTCAAGTACGACCCTATTCCCCCCTTCCTTCTTTCAAGTACGACCCCCTCCCCCCTTCCCTTCTTTAAAGTACGACCCCATCCCCTTCCCTTCTTTCAAGTACGACCCCCCTTCCTTCTTTCAAGTACGACCCCATCCCCCCTTCCCTTCATTCAAGTATGACCCCCTCCCCCCTTTCCTTCTTTCAAGTACGACCCCATCCACCCTACCCTTCTTTCAAGTAAGACCCCATCCCCCCTTCCCTTCTTTCAAGTACGACCCTATTCCCTCTTCCCTTCTTTCAAGTACGACCCCATCCCCTCTTCCCTTCTTTCAATTACGACCCCATCCCCCCTTCTTTCAATTATCCCTCAACCCTTCTTTCAAGTACGACCCCATCCCCTCTTCCCTTCTTTCAAGTACGACCCTATCCCCTCTTCCCTTTTTTCAAGTACGACACCATCCCCTCTTCCCTTCTTTCAAGTACGACCCCATCCCCTCTTCCTTTTTTCAAGTACGACCCCATCCCCTCTTCCCTTCTTTCAAGTACGACCCCATCCCCCCTTCCCTTCTTTCAAGTACGACCCCATCCCCTCTTCCCTTCTTTCAAGTACGACCCCATCCCCTCAACCCTTCTTTCAAGTACGACCCCATCCCCTCTTCCCATCTTTAATTTTTTTTTTTTTTTTTTTTTTTTTTTTTTTTTTAACGTCGCGGCCTATGGCGCCGGTAGGCTTCTTCCCGGTGGGGCCTGATGGTCGACCCAAGGCTTCTTCCCGGTGGGTCCTGACGGTCGGCCCAGCCCGTTCTGGCGCAGGCGAGTGTTTATAGTGGCGCCATCTTGCATTGGCTCATGCTGCCCTCCCGGAGCTCATCTTTAATCCTAGAATCTAGAGTCCGGGTTGATAGGTGGTCTTCTGGACAGCATGTGGGTAGTTTTAAGCCACTCGGCGGCGGCTGAAAAATCCCAGCTTGGTGGCACCGGGCGGGGATTGAACTCGCGTCCTCCTGAACGCGGTGCTGTTACTCTGTCGATTCAGCCACCCCATCCCCTCTTCCCTTCTTCCAAGTACGACCCCATCCCCCCTTCCCTTCTTTCAAGTACGATCCCATCCCCCCTTCCCTTCTTTCAAGTACGACCCCCTCCCCCTTCCTCCCTCTCCCCCTACCCCCGTCCGTGGCCTACCTTAGGGTGGTCACGGACGGGCACGAGTACCCGGACCGTGAGCTTGATGGCCTTGTCCTTCGTCACGTCCGCCATCTTGCGCTGGTCGTCGCCCCTGCCACTGCCTCCGCTGCCGCCTCCTCCTGTCCCTCGCACGCCGCCCCCGCCGCCGCCGCCGCTGCCACCAGTCTGCAGGCGCTCGATCTCTGTGGAAGGAGAGGGAGCATTGTAATGGTGGTTGTAATGGTAGCAGTTGTAGTGGTAATAGTGGTATAGTAATAGTGGTCAGTAGTGATAATGATCGGTAGTGATAGTAGTAGTTGTGGTAGTAGTAGCAGTAGTAGTAATAGGAGGAGGAGTGGTAGTAGTAGCAGTAGTAGTGGTAGGAGGAGTGGTAGCAGTAGTAGTAGTAGTAGTAGTAGTAGTAGTAGTAGTAGTAGTAGTAGTAGTAGAAATAGAAGTAGTGCTAGTAGTAAAAGTAGTAGTAGTAGGAGGAGGAGGAGGAGGAACACAAAGAAACACAAAGAAACAACAAACAACAGCAGACCTGCTGGTCCTTACGATGCTGTTTGTGACAAGCTACACTAACTATCTAATCAAAGGTGGAAGATGAAGGACAGCAAAGGCGAAGGTTGCTCCCGACCCCCCCCCACACACACACACACACACACACACACCAACCCTCCAGCCAAAGCTGGCAGGAAAGGAAAACGAACCTTGCAGCATGGAAAAACTGCATGGAAATTATGTAGGAAAGAGGAAAGAACTACTATTACTGCTACCACTAACCCGGCGTCAACAACGGACAAGGACACCAGTATTCGAAAGAACTTAACGTTATTACGTCAATGAGTAATATCTTAGTTGCTGGTTGGATTAAAAATACTCATCTAATCTACGTATTCCTGAAGGCCGTAACTGTTGTACTATCAACGATATCACAGGTAGAGAATTCCAAACATTAACGACTCGATTGAAGAAGTGTTTGGCTTCCTGCGACGAGAATTTTTTTACCAATTATCTTGAAATTGTTATTTCTTCTTGTTCTATTTCATCGATCAATTGTAAAGTTATCTTCCGCATTAATATCACTGAATCCTTTCAACATTTTAAACACTTCTATTAGATCGCCTCGCATTCTTCGTTTTAATAGGCTGAATAAATTAACTTCTTTAAGTCTTTGTTCATAAGATAAATTTTTCAACCTAGGAATCATTTTTGTTACTCTCCGTTGAACCCTTTCTAACTTTTCTATGGTTTTTCTGTAATAGGGAGACCAAAACTGTGCACAGTATTCTAGATGGGGTCGAACCAGCGAATTATACTGTTTTAATATTACTTTTTCCGATTTATTATTAAAGACTCGTCCGATGAAGCCAAACAATTTGTTTGCGGTTTTAACTACCTCTGAACAATGCTGACTGGGGATTAAATCGCTTGATATAGTGATTCCAAGATCCTTTTCTTTACTTACTGCAGAAAGTTGCTGGCCATTCATTACGTACCGAACGCGATTGTTATTGTTTCCGATGTGTAACACTTTACATTTGTCAACGTTAAATTTCATTTGCCATTGATTGGCCGAACGTGCAAGTCGATCTAGATCTGATTGTAAAGCTTCTTCGTCGGATGTTTAGTTACCATACTAGCGATTTTTGTGTCATCAGCAAATTTTGATATTTTACAAGTGAGCCCATCATCGATATCATTAACATAAATTAAGAAGAGCATGAGATCAAGCACTGACCCTTGAGGTACGCCGCTTCTGACATCGATCCAGTTAGATGAAACATCGTTTAGAACTACTCTTTGTTTCCGCTCAGAGAGCCAGTCCACAAGCCAATTGTGAATGTTACCTGAGATACCGTGTGCCAATAGTTTACTGAGCAACCGTTTGTGGGGGACCTTGTAAAATGCCTTTTGAAAATCCAGATATATGATATCTACTGATCTGTTTTCATTGAACACCTCAAAAATATAATGAATAAATTCAAGTAAGCTAGTTAAACACGAACGTTTACTACGGAAGCCACGTTGCGAATTATTTATTATATTATTTACTAAGAATTTCACCATATTGTCGCGAATGATAGTCTCCAATAATTTACAAACGATCAATGTCAGGCTAATTGGTCGATAGTTTCCCGGATGAGACTTGTCCCCCTTTTTGAATATTGGTGTGACATTTGCAAGTTTCCAATCCGACGGAACTTTTCCAGCTGCTAAAGATTTATTGAATAAGATAGAGAGAGAGCGATTTGCAAATTTGATCATTGCAGTTATCAGTTACAGACCCAAAGTTGTTGTACCCGCACCAGTAAAGCCATTCAATTAAAGATATTATTGAAACCGTTAAATATTGATGGGTTTTGGGGATAGTTATAGGTCAAATCGGGAAGTATAGTAGTGTTCTGGGTGTGATAACCTTTCAAGAGGAGAGTATCAAGGCACCTCTTCACCCGAAATTGACCTCTCTTCGTTCTTTTGACTTTTGTTCGGTGCAGAGTCTGGGAAGCTTTTCTGTTGTTGTTTTTGTTTTTTTGTTTTGTTTATTTTGCCCTTAAGCTGCCTTCCTTACTGTAAAAAAAATAGATCATAATCTGATAACGCTGGGCCAGCAACCATTGGGGCAGTATGAGCGCGCACGGCCTTGGGTGTAATCAACCACCCCGCTATTTAAACTCACTGCTCCGTCACGACGATTTTCAAATACTCCTTGTGTCGGCGGTGTGCCCTAAGTGCCAGACCTTCCTGTGTCACCCGCTGTCTCTCGCAGGTGAAGCTGAAGGTGAATTGCGGGCCACAGGCTTAGAAATGAACATGTAAAGACCTCCCCGCCAGGCCTGAGGGTGGTGGAAGGTGAGCGCCAGTCGTTGTGGTTGTATTTGTACCTTCAGTCGGCTGTTAACCCGTCCGCTGCGATTGGAACGGATTCGGTTTTCACCGGTAGCCTGGTAATATATAGTCCCAGGTCTTTCTCTGTCTCTGTGGTGGATAGTGGAGTGTTTCCCATGTGGTATTGGTATGCTGGATATCCTCTCCCAAGGTGCAGGACTTTACATTTTTCTTCATTGAATTGTAGCAGCCCATTTTTCTTCCATTCCTTAACTTGGTGATGTCTTCTGGTAGAAAATCCGTTGTCGAGGGGTTAAATGGTAGTATTTAGTAGCAGGATAGCGATGCAGATTGCTACGGTAAATTTATAACAGGTTTCTGGCGCCTACATAGCAAATTCAGTGCCAGAGAGAAAACGTCAACATATAGCAGGCCCTTTATTCGTATTTACCATTTGGTCAGTAGGAGTTTTTTTGTCAGTTTTCCACCTGATAGCTGTTTATTTACCAACTATTTATTGCCAACATTACGAACAGTGTGTTAAGGATGGACCTCTACTATTACTTACATTACTACTACGACTCCTCCTCCTCCTCTTCCTCCTATTCCTTTTCCTCTTTCTTCGTTTCCTAATCCTCGTCCTCCTACTGTTCCTATTCTTCCTCCTCCTCCTCCCCCCTCACTACCAACGTCACCGCCAGTTCCGTCTACAGGCACAAATCCCTCAACAGTCACACCCATGCACACAAAACTTTTACGGGGTCGCGGCTGCATAATAAAGAGAGAGAGAGAGAGAGAGAGAGAGAGAGAGAGAGAGAGAGAGAGAGAGAGAGAGAGAGAGAGAGAGAGAGAGTCCGTCCTGCAGGTGTGGAGATGATTTCCTGAGGGAGATGTCCAGCAGGAGAGAGAGAGAGAGAGAGAGAGAGAGAGAGAGAGAGAGAGAGAGAGAGAGAGAGAGAGAGAGAGAGAGAGAGAGAGAGAGAGAGAGAGATAGGGGTTGTTTTTATATATATAGTGTTTTCACACACACACACACACACACACACACACACACACACACACACACACACACACACACACACGATTTAATTCTTAAAAACCTGGAAACCAGAAAAACATCCACTGCCCTCGCCTTTATTGACTTTCGGAAAGCCTTCGACCTGGTTGACCACACCACTGTCATCACCAAGGACATAAACGTCGGCCTTCCCTTCCACCTGACATCCTGGATGGTTGACTTCCTGACGCAGCAGTACCAAGCAGTGCGTCATCAGGGTTGCACCTCCATCCTCCAGCTTCTCTCTGCTGGGGTGCTACAAGGGACGCGCATGGGGCTTTTTTGTTTCCTTATTCTGATTAACAATGCACTGTTAGACGCCCCTCATCGCTGGAAGTACGTGGATGATTCTACAGTGGGCATCTCCATCAACAACACAGCCCCTGACTGCACGCCCCTACAACACATTCTGGACCGACTGCAGAACTGGACGCAAGACAAGCACGTTACCATCAATACCAAGACGGTGGTGGTGCATTTTCACACCTCCACCACTGCCATCCCACCACCAGCCCTGGAGGGTGGCCCTCACCAGCTGCAGGTGGTTGAATCCACCAAACTACTTGGAGTTACCTTGGACAGCAAGCTGAGCTGGGCCAAGCACGTCACCACCATCATCAGAGCGGCTTCCTTCAAACTTTTCATGTTGAGGCGTATGAAAGCACTGGGAGCCCCACAAAGGACGCATAAGGACCTGTACACCACCTTCATCCTCCCCAGACTACTCTACGCCTCTCCTGCTTGGGCTTCCTCCATCAGCAAGACCCAGCAGCGCCAACTAGAGAGAGTGCAGAAGCGGGCTTGCAGACAGATTCTGGGCAGTTCTTACACCAACTACAAGAACCCACTCACCCAGCTGAATCTGCCCACTCTATAGGACCAATACCACATAAACCTAACCAAGTTCGGCGAATCCCTCCTCCGCAACCCCCACCATAGAGACCAACTCCCACCCGCCTTCCCTCCCCCCACTCGACTTAAATGACACCACAATATTCTGGTCCCGGTCAAAACTCGCATGGACAGATATCGGCTTAGCGCGATACCGACGCTTGTGAGGACCATATTCACCTCCATGATTACATGACCCCTCCACCCCAACACACACACACACACACACACACACACACACACACACACACACACACACACATCACCCATTCCCACTTCCCCCATTACTCATCACATGGAAAACACACACACACACACACACACACACACACACACACACACACACACACACACACACACAGATATACAGACACTCCTTAGCTTTTCAATAACCAGCTTTCTCTTCTTCAATATATTAGACAGACAGACAGACATATATAGACAGACAGACAGACGGACAGACAGACACGTATAATATATTAGCATTAAACAATTTCGTAAGTGGCAACTCAACTCCACTTCAGTTCCCAAATAACTTCCTAACCTCCTCCTCCTCCTCCTCCTCCTCCTCAAAGGTTGTCATGGTTACTGGAGGCCGAATGCTTCCTCCTTTTCACTTCTCTCTTTAATTTTATCTCTTTTTCTCTCTGATCTTCTTCTCTATTGGCTAAATATCCTCCTCCTCCTCTATCGTTGATCTCCTTCCTTTTTGTTGATAGTATCTCCTTGTCCGAGAGAGAGAGAGAGAGAGAGAGAGAGAGAGAGAGAGAGAGAGAGAGAGAGAGAGAGAGAGAGAGAGAGAGAGAGTCTGGAGGTGACGTTAGTGGAGAAGAAGAAAGGACAAGCGTAAATGAAGGAAGAAAAGAAGCTGATAAAGAGGGAAGAGGGAGAAAGAGGAAGAACAAGAAGAGGAGGAGGAGGAGGAGGAGGAGGAGGATATTATCTGTGAATGATGGAGAGAAGCGGAAGAAAGTGAAGGAATGCGGAGGAGGAGGAGGAGGAGGAGGAGGAGGAGGAGGAGGAGGAGGAGGAGGAGGAGAAAAACGAAGAAGAGGAGGAGGAGAAAGGGCAGTTTTAAAAGACAGAGGAGGAGGAAACGGGGTATGAGGAGGAGGAGGAGGAGATGGAGGAGGAGGAGGAGAAGGAGGAGGAGGAGGAGAGAAACGAACAGAGGAAGAGGGGAGAGGTTTAAAAAGTGCTTGTGTGAATGTGTGTGTGTGTGTGTGTGTGTGTGTGTGTGTGTGTGTGTGTGTGTAAAGGCGATAAAAGAACACTAAAATAAAACTGGGAATGGGAGGAGAGGGAATAAGGGACGGAAGGAGAAGGAGAGAAGGAAGGAAAGGAGAGAGGGAGGAGGAAGGGAGGTAGGAAAAGAGGGAGGAAGGAAGGAAGGAAAGGGGAAAGGGACGGAAGGTAGGAAGGAAGGAAAAATGAAATAAAGATAAAAAAATGGTGAATGAATGAATAACTGATTGATAGAATGAAGGAAAAACTATGGAAAGGAAGAAGGAGAAAAGAAAGAGAGGAAGGAAAGAAGGAAGGAAGAAAATATAATGAAAAAGAATAAGGACTGAGTATTTTAACGAATGATTGAAAGGAGGAATTATTGAAGTAAAGAAGGAAGGAAGGAAGGAAGGAAGGGAGGAAGGAAATATTCAGTCCACACCCAAACAGGTTTCTTTAAAGATTTTCTCTTCTTACTCCTCTTTTCTTCCCTCTTCCTCCTCTTCTTCCTCTCCTTTCCTTTCCTTTCCTCTCTCTCTCCTCCTCCTTCTTCTTCTTCTTCTTCTTCATCATCTCCTCATCTCTCTAACCTCCTCATTCTCTTCCTCTTCTACCACTAACCGATTTTACCTCTTCCTCCTCCTCCTCCTCCTCCTCTCGTGTAAGCAGTATTCAAATTAGATTGTTAAGATGCAAATATTGTGGGTAATCCTCTCGCCATCTTGGTAAGGGGGGCTGTGGGAGAGCACCATACACACACACACACACACACACACACACACACACACACACACACACACACACACACACACACACCTGTCTTAAATCCTACACCTATTCAAACACATATTCAAACACATATTCACACACACACACACACACACACACACACACACACACACACACACACACACACGTTTAATCGGGTTACTTACGTCCCGCAATACCTGATTCTCCCTTCTACCTCCCTACTTACCTCTCTCTCTCCTTTGAATACCTCCCATTTTTCCTCCCCTTTCTATGGCTTATTTTTATTTTTCATTTTTCTGTGATATTTTTTTTCTGATCTTGCCGCCTACCTCCTTCCTCCTCCTTCTCCTCCTCCTCCTCCTCCTCCGCTCTTCACTTCCAGACCAGCGAGTCTAAATGTAGGTACTGTGTCTTGGACTCACGTATTCAAGTACTTCACTTGACGAACGAGGACTTGAAACACTAAAATGCCTTGTCATGGGAAATTGTCACGTCATTACCCGCACTTCCTACTCCTACTCCTCCCACTTCCTCAACCTCATATTCTGGAATTTTGAGCCAATCACATTTCTCCTTCTCCTCTTCCCCCTCCCACTTTCAAGCCTCCTCCTCCACCCACCTTCAAGTCTCTTCCTCTTTCCCTCTCCTTCCTGCCGCCTCCTCCTGCCCCACTTCATCATCAGAGCCGGTACCCGCCTCCACCCTCCCTACTCCTTCCACCTCCCACCCTATCCCATCCACCTCCCTCCCTACCTCATCCACCTCCCCCTCTATCCTTTCCGCTCCCCCATCACCCAACACCACCGGCACTCTCGACTCCTCTCCTATCCTCACCACCATCATTCCATCTTTCCCTCCCACCTCCAACACGATCTCCACCTCCTCCTCCACTTCTGATACCACATCGAACGCCTCCCTCCACACCTTATCATCCACCCTTCCCCAAACACCCACTACTTTCACTGCTACCACTTCCAAACCCAACCGCGCCCACGCTCCCTCTTGTATCTCACACCCTTCCATAAGAACTCACAAGACCATTCTCTCAGCGGTCATTAATACGAATCAGACGCTATTTCCTTGCATGGACAAACTGACTACGAGAGTCAATTTAGTAGGCGACAGCATGGTCAGGGGCCAACTTACGGAGTTTTGCGGGCGTAATACATCGACACGGAAGCGTTTCTGTATACCTGGAGCCGGACTGGACGATTTTTAATCAGCTGTCGATGCTGTTTCAGTAAGCGCGAGGGAAGACACAGTGTATCTGATCCATGCGGGAACTAACGACGTTCAGTCAACTCGATCTCAGGACCTGCATGCTGTCAAAATACCGCTAAGTCATTCGGAAATACAAGACAAAGTTCCCTCACATCATCGTGTCTGGGATTCTACCGAGAGTCAATACGTTCGCTGGGTTCAACAGCAATGCGTACAGCGTCAACACTAGTCTAAAGCAGTTATGTAACGATGAAGGTGTAGCGTTTACAAACGCCTGGTATCACTTCAATGAGCGCCCAGACCTATTTCGCGATGATGTCCTCCACCTGAACGAGGTTGGGTCGGCGCGGCTTGGAAGGCTCATGAACGAGGCAGTTAAAAGCTTTTCGAAAAGCTATTGAAAAAACTGCAGGCGAGGGCGGGGCAAAGGCAGCCCTTGATCAACCAAACCGTAGCGTCGGTGCGGCTTACAAGAAACTGTAACCAACGACGCCTCGTCGCGGCCAAAACAGGAGTCACATTTCTGTTTTGTACACAAATCACGTAGTTTACTACCACAAAAAGGACGAAATTAGGGCGTATATTGCAACAGAGAATCCAGGGCCCATACTTATGAGGCTAACACTTCGTCTCAGGCTCGTCTTAAGACCCCAAACCGGCCCTGTGGAGCCCTATATCCTGGGTGTTAATCTGAGACGTGGCGCGAGTAGCTAAAGTTGGTCCGGGGTAGGCATAAATCCTGGGTCTTCGTCTGAGGCATCGACCTTCAAATGTAAACATTGCCGGGTGTTGCCAGACTGCCAGCGTGCCTCATCAAATCGTTTTACATTCAAACGCTCACTATAGTCTTACAAAACTCTATTATAATGGATATGATGTACTTCTATTCAATACTTTCACCTTTTTAAGGTATTCTTACCAAGTAATTTTCATATGAGAAAACTGATCTCGCCGTTGTTAGCAACTTTACTTTCCCCACTACCCGTGGCGGCTGGAGCCCCAACTATGGTGCACACTCACATCTGAGACGAGACATAGGTCAAACGCTTAATTTCTTTATAAGTATGGGCACAGATGTGGTAGCCATCACAGAGACTCGGGGCAACTCTGCACATCTAATATCCGAACTGTCATTCCCTGGGTACGAAAGCTTCCACAAAAATAGAATGCTAAAAAAAGGAGGAGTAATTTGCTACCTAAAAAGTACGCTCCCTGCCATAAAAATAGACAAACAGGATGCAGAGAAATACGATTCCGTCTATGTGAAAATAACCGCAAATAATAAGAAACCAACACCTGCAACCGTATACAGGCCTCCAAAACAACAGGCAGCCGACGACACTGTCCTGTACGAAGAGATTCACTCTCTAACACAAAGCAAAGAAGCAATAATAATTGGGGACTTTAATTGCCCTAATAGTGACTGGGGACTGTTGATTGGAGATCAAAAGGGTAACAGGCTTATAGAAATGGTGGAGGATTCGTTCCTCACCCAAGTTGTAACTCAACCGACAAGAGAAAACAATCTGCTTGATCTGGTATTAGTAAGCGACCCCGACCTCATTCGCGACTGTGAAGTTGGTGAGAAACTTAATGGTTGCGATCACCATTTAATCCGTTTTAATGTCAACATATGTCACAAACTCGTAGATAATCCGTCAGTGATAACAGTTTTCAAAAAAGCAAATTTCAACTTAGCCCGTGAGCTGCTTTCCCCTGCGACCTGGGACCAACTTAACCTCACCGACAGTACAATCGACAATGTGTGGAACGTCTTCAAAGATAAGATCCTGGAGGTAGAGAAGGCTACAGTGCCTACGAAATCCAGGCGAGTAAATGGTACCGTAGATTCACCGTGGATGACCAGAGAAATAAAAAGGGCAGTAAACTTAAAAAAAAAAAGGAATTATAGCCTAATAAAAGAAAATGACTCGGCCGAAGCCCGTACACAGTACCACAACAGCCTCAGAGCTTGTCGCACCCTTATTCGGAGTAGTAAACGCAACTATGAAAAACAAATAGCGTGCGAAATCAAGACCAACTCCAAAAAAATTCTTCACATACATCAGATCGAAAAAGAAAGTAAAATCCAATATTGGTTCCCTGACAGACGAGACCGGATTTGTAACCCAGGACAATAAACAGATGGCCAAAATCCTCAACAGTAACTTCGCATCCATATTCCCAGTCGATTACATCGAAACCATTCCCGAGGGCCCTGACCCGCCGAGGGGGATCACGCCCCTGGAAATTGACTCAATATGCGACCAAGAAGTGAAAAAGTACTTGGACACACTCGACACGAACAAGTCAACGGGACCCGACACCTTGTCCCCGCGGTTATTAAAAGAGCTTAAACAGCAAATACTTCAGCGTATTGGTACTCGGCGGCCACTAATACCGGCGCCCGCCAGCCCCCGCCCTACCTGCCGAGACGGGAGGCATCCAACATCCACCGCCTCCGTCTCGGCTACAAGTGTGCGTCAGTCCTTGACCCTGATGACCCGGCCCCTGTTGTGTGCATTTACTGCGAGGAGGAGGTCCTCCAGCCGCTCCTCCACTACCTTCTCGAGTGCTGTGCGACACGCAACCTGCTCCCGAACCTTGAGGGGCTATCAGCGCCAGCCTTGGTGGGGGCCCTGGACGACAGGACGCTTACTGCCCTAGTGCGGGCATATGAGCCGCCCAGGTAGGCTCTCTGTTCTGTATCTGTGGGCGTGTTAGAGTGTGTGTACGCATGTGTGTGTGTTTGTGTGTGAGTATGTGCGTGATTGTTGTTGTTTTTTTAAGTCAGCTACAGGACGCCTGGTTCGCCTGTGCCCCAACCCACTTAGTGGGAAGGGGTGTTATTATCTATATGTGTGCGTACATCGGCGTGTGCGTGCGCGTGTGTATGTATATATGTACATGCACACGTATGGCGCGGCGTTGTATGCACATATAGCCCCAATATAACTGCGATGGGCCGTCGTACTAGACAAGGGCCCGTTCCCTTTCTTAGGGGTTAATCTTAGAAGAAGAAGAAGAAATACTTCAGCCACTCACTAACATATTTAACCGGGCAGTACAACTGAACAAGGTCCCAGAAGACTGGGAGATGAGAGTAACCTAGGACAATAAACAGGCTCTTTGACATGGTACGCGCACTTTGTGAATTAAAGTTATGAATCTCTCGCTCTCTCCCTTCTCTCTCTCTCTCTCTCTCTCTCTCTCTCTCTCTCTCTCTCTCTCTCTCTCTCTCTCTGATTTAAAAGAAACGAAATGGGAGAAAATTCAGTGATGATTTATTTAATTTCAATATCTTTGGTATGTATATTACACAGGATGATATTGAAAAAAACATGGATTATAATATAATGATCTTCCAGTTCTCACATATTTGGCAGGCTATTGTTGCTATGTGGTTACCAAAAAAAAAAGTAATTTATGTTGTATTGAAAATGTAGAGAATTTGCCAGATAGTAACAGCTACGTACAAAGTATTACCAGAGGTTTTCTTGTCTACCCTGATGAGGGAGTAGTCAGTATAGTTATGTACAATTACATTGCAGTCAACAAACTAACAGCAAACCCTAACTTCACACATTCATTGAACCAGAGAAATGTATCCACAGAAATAACAATGAATATCCTTCCAGATAATGATGTTTTCCTACCAGTAAATAATTGCGGTAATGAACACAGCAAAGATAAAGTTCAGGAAATGTTAGTGTGGGCGTCAACAAATGCCTTACTCGACAATTTCTGCACCAATGAAAATGATCTTATGCACCAGAGTAGGAAAGCGGGGAAAAAATTAAGCTTCAGACGTTAACGGGATAATGTTACTGAGGTTAATATCAATCATATTCGTCATTCACTTTTCTTACTATGATGAAAAATAATTAAGATTTGTAATTAAAACCATGTTGCGGGTTTCTATCCCAATTATAGAATCTAGAATTCAACCCATGCGCAGCCTAGGTGACGTCAGACGGTCTGGGAGGAGCCTCTCTCTCTCTCTCTCTCTCTCTCTCTCTCTCTCTCTCTCTCTCTCTCTCTCTCTCTCTCTCTCTCTCTCTCTCTCTCTCTGTGTGTGTGTCTGTGTGTGTGTGTGTGTGTGTGTGTGTGTGTGTGTGTGTGTGTGTGTGTCTCTCTCTCTCTCTCTCTCTCTCTCTCTCTCTCTCTCTCTCTCTCTCTCTCTCTCTCTCTCTCTCTCTCTCTCTCTCTCTCTGTGTGTGTGTGTCTGTGTGTGTGTGTGTGATCTCTCTCTCTCTCTCTCTCTCTCTCTCTCTCTCTCTCTCTCTCTCTCTCTCTCTCTCTCTCCCAGCTAATTAAGTCACACCCCAGTGAGGTAGGAGACCCGCCCGCCAGCCCACCCCCTCCGCCACACACAAGTATACACACACACAAGTATACCATCACACACACACACACACACACACACACACACACACACACACACACACACACACACACTGGAGTAGGTAGGAAGACACCTACCGAACGGGCGCAAGCCACTCCCGGTGAGGTATATATGGGAGGTGAGAAGGGAGCTGAAGCCCTCCAAAGACCCTTCCCATGTCCTCACTAACCGTTTCCCTATTGTCTCACCAACACCGGAGAGTAGTTCAGCATGCTCTCTAAAGACAGATCCTCTCTTTATCCACACCACATATACACCTTTTCCCAAAATTAAAATTTCAAAATGGCGCACATACACCAAGCCTCGGAGTCCCCGCCTGGGGGGGGGGGGACCACAAATTCCCCCAGGGAGGACTCCCCTTCTGGCTGCCGACCCGAGAGGTGTCTTGATAACTCCTCGAACCTCTTTCTTCTCAATTTCTGCAACATTCGCGGTCTTCGCTCTAATTTTCATTCTGTGGAACATCATCTCTACTCCTCTAAACCTCACCTTCTCTTCCTTACCGAAACACAGGTTTCTGAGGCTACTGACAGCAATCTCTACTCTGTTCCCTCCTACTATCTCTATCCTAAATTTCAATCCCAAGCTGGTTGTTGCGCCTACGTGCGCAACGACATCACTTGCTCTCGTGCCCACGACCTTGACTCTTCTAAATTTTCCACCATCTGGCTAAGACTTCATTGTCATTCTATTATTAAATACATCTGTGCTGTTTATCTCTCACCTAACTCTACCAACTATGTAAAATTCTTTGACTATTTGAATTCTAAAGTGGAGCACATCTTGACCCACTCTCCCTTCGCTGAAATCTTCATCCTAGGAGATTTCAATGTTCACCACCAGCTTTGGCTTTCATCCTCTTTCACTGAACATCCTGGTGAATGCTTCACAACTTTGCTATCCTCAACGACCTAGAGCAGTTGGTCCAGCACCCTACACGTATTCCTGACTGTCTTGGAGATCGGCCCAACATTCTAGGACCTCTTCTTACCGCAAACCCTTCTGCTTATTCTGTCAAACTGTTCTCTCCGTTGGGCTCCTCCGATCACAATCTTATTTCTGCATCCTGTCCTATCGCTCCTGTACACCCTCTGGACCCACCGAAGAGGCGATGCTTCTGGCATTTTGCTTCAGCTCGGTGGGACGACCTGAGGATGTATTTCTTTCCGATTTCGTGGAATGATTATTGCTTCCAGGATAGAGACCCTCTGTGTGTGCTCAGCGCATCACAGAGGTGATTGTCTCTGGAATGGAGGCATACATTCCTCGTTTTCTCTACTCCTCACGCTAAAAGCCTTGGTTTAATCACGCTTGTTCTCGTGCTGTCAATGATAGAGGTAGCTCACAAAAGGTACCAGAGCCTTCAAACTAATGCTAATTATGAACTTTAAATTTCTGCCCGGAATCGTGCCAAATCTATTCTCCGACTAACCAAAATTCTTTCATTAATAGAAATGTCAAAACCTTGCTTTCTCTAACTCTTCCTGTGACTTCTGGCATCTAGCCAAAAACATCTCCTCCAACTTCACTTCTTCATCTTTCCTCCACTCTTCAGTCCTGACGGCAACACTGCTGTCTCATCTATCTCTAAGGCTGAACTCTTTCAAACTTTTCCATAGACTTCTTGCCAATCTCTTTGACGGGAAAACGGGCGCGGGGCCGATTCATAGGGGGCTTGATTTTCAAAAATTTAAAATTTAAATATTTTCAAACCAAAGCAGCTAGCGACCTGAAACTAAAACAGGCACTCCCTAGGTATATTTCATGATAGCGGTATCAAAAAATTCAAAGTCGTCTCAATAAAATCCCGATTAATTGTTTTTTATATAAGTATAACAAAACTTAAAAAGGCTATAAAACTTCAGATTTTACGCTAGATGCAATAAACATCACCAAATGAGATAATCACTTATATTTTCAGAATTAATAGCAATATTTAGTATATCTTATAAGTTTTTGGCCCGAAATAGCTACTTATTTTTTTTTTTATTTAGTGCAATTTTTACGTGTTTTTAACATCTAATAAATCACTCTTAATTCTCGTTTATTTAGAAACTTAATACTTGAGAAGTTATGCAGAAACATCTTAATTTTACTCAACAAAAAGCAAAATATTCATTTTCTATATACAATCACAACTTATTTTGGTTGAATTCCGATGTCACTATTGCTTTTGCAGCACGTCTTGGCGGCCATTCATCTCGTCCCTGAACACCAATCAGCTCTTAGCCTTTTGGCCTATGACTTGTGGGCCCTGGTCAGTTTCCTGACTTGTACACGTCCCTGTTCCTCGCCGTCTCCCTTCCTGCTCCCTCGATACTGCTCCTCTTCCTGCCGGTCGGTTGCTTCAAGGCCTTGGTCTTCCTCGCTGCTGAGGTCACGGCCGGGGAGAAATTTGCACCGACACAGTTGAAGAGGTACCGGGTGATGTGCGGCCAGGTGGGGTTGGCCAGGTTGTGCCCCGCCTGGCCCGTGTACCCCCTGCAAGGTCGGGTCTGCGTCGCCAGAACTCCAGGGAGGTGCCTTGAACCCGTCCCTCAGTAAGTGCTGGGGTAAGGGAGAGGAACTCACCTGCGCTCTTCTTGTCTTCCTGCACATCAGGGAGTCCCACGCGACATCCTGAAGGACGCCATAAAATATTGGGAGTAGATGGCTGCTCAGGGACCGCCCGGCCTGGTCTCCAGCTCTCCCAAGTCGACCAGCTCGACCAGGGCGTCGAACATCACAGAGGGCGGGTCGCCCTCCTCGAGCTCCACGGCACCATCTCCTCCTGCTGGGCAAGCTCCCAGCAGGCACTCGGCCACAGAGAGGAGTTGGCCTGGACCTTCCTGGCCAGGTAGCCGGAGTGGTTGCCGACCGCGGCGAGGGAGCAACTCGTCCGTCGAGCGGGTCCGGCTGACGTCGGCCAGCTCCGGCAAGCTGGCCAAGATCACCCCTGTCGTCCTTCTCCCTGCCTTGGCCCGGTCCAGGTCGGCCTGCACGTCCCCGGGGAAGAACCCGACGAGCTTCAGCAAATGCAGGCGCTGGGCCAACCTGCCTGCAATTGGCGAAGTTCTGCACGCTCGTCCAGTAGGCTGGCGCCGCACATGGTGCGGCGCTTGCCGAAAGAGTGCTCAGTCGGGTCAGGAGTTGGCCTTCCCCATATCACATACTGACCCCTGCAGACGCAGTGAACAGCCCCTCACTACCACACTGCACTGAACACACCACCGCACTGCACACAACACTGAGTCACTGCACCGATGGCGTAGTACTTGCCCTCCAGCGCACTTCCACGGCTCAGGCGTCCTCATATTCCAGGCCTCCGTCACCTTGCACTCGATCCACTGCCTTCTGTGTCTCTTGTATCGTCCTCTGGATCCTTGCAGTTGTGGGGGGAAGGGTACAGAGACGTGATGAATAACTGTAGGTCCTTTATTTGAGAGTAAAACAGAGGCAGGATAAAGACAACCTTTACAGAGGGAAGTGCTCAGGTTGACCGCGCGCCTGTAGCGCAGAGTTAGGCGACGTGGGAACTGGAGCTGAGTTGCCATGTAGGCACCTAAATCTTCAAATGTACACTTTCTTTTTTGTTTCCTAATAATGCAAAAACTGTGGACTTCTAATTATCCTGCTACAAAGTTATCATCTCATTTTACGTAAAGATTTCAAACCTAAAGTTACGCAAATTTGCCATTTTTGCTAATAACGTTTTCAAAGTGGCACTGCATGGTGCTATTTTTTATATAAGTTACCTTGGAACTCGACCAAATCACTCTAGAGACACCTGCCTGCTTGAAAATGCACTAAAACTTGAAGATTTCGTCTCTGTTTCCACTTAAATTGAAGCAAGAACGCAGAGTGTGTTTGAGTTTGTCGCAGAAAGTCGCCATAACAATCGGCCCCTTTATTACGAAGCCACAGCGCGCTAAGACTGAAGAGATTTCCGTCAACTAGTTGTGAAGTCTATGCTTTTTTCTAAAATCCCACTCTGGACGATTCTGGGCATATTCCTCCCATCATCCCCCCTCTGACCCTTTATGCCTGTTATAAAGATTCTTCAAAATGCTGCTTATTCAGTTCCTCTGGTCCTCAACTCCTCAGTAGGCTTAGTGGACCTGATGGAGTGCCTCCTATTGTCCCAAAACTGTGCCTCCGTGCTGTCAATTCTGCTCTGGTCAAACTCTTTCGCTTCTGCCTGTCAACATCTACCTTCCTTCTTGCTGGAAGCATGCTCTTCATGCTGCCCGTGCATTTCCAAGAAGGGTGACCGTCTAACCCTCAAACTACCGTCCTATAGCTTTACTCTTCTTTGTTCATTCAAAAGCTTTTTGAATCAATCCTTAACCGGAAGATTCAAAAGCACCTTCCACTTTCTGATCTTCTATCTGATCGCCAGTATGGGTTCTGCAAGGGGCGTTCTACTGGTGATCTCCTAGCCTTCTTAACTGACTCCATGGTCATCCTCTCTCTAGCCGTTTCGGTGAAACTTTTGCTATTGCGCTGGAGATATCAAAAGCTTTTTGATAGGCCCTGGTACAAATCTTGCTTAAACTACCCTCCCAACGGTTTCTATCCTTCCCTCTGTACCTTTATCTCCAGTTTCTTTCTCTGACCGTCTCTATTTCTGCTGTGGTAGACGGTCGTTTCCGTTCTTCCCTAAATCTATGTTCAACAGTGAAAAGTCCCACAGGGTTCTGTCCTATCTCCAACTCTCTTTTTCTTGTTGTTCATTGATGATCTTCTTCGAAAACGAACTCGTCCTATCCATTCCTACGCCAGATGATTCCACTCTGCATTACTCAACTTCTTTAATAGAAGACCCACCCTTCAGGAACTTAACGACTCAAGGCCGTGGAGGCTGCAGAACGCTTAGCCTCAGACCTAACTATTACATATTTCCGATTGGGGCAAGAAGAACCTGGTGTCCTTCAACGCCTCAAAAACACAGAAGCTCCACCCATCCACTCACACAATCTTCCAAACAACTATCCCCTATTCTTTGACACAACACCCAGCTATCACTCTTCCTCAACACTCAAACATCCCTTTATTCATCCTTAACTCAAAATCTCAACTGAAACTCTATATCTCATCTCTTACTAAATCAGTTTCCCTTGAGGCTGGGCGTTCTGTACCGTCTCCGCTAGTTCTCTCTCTGCAATAGTTGTTGTCCATATACAGGGTCCTTGTCCGCCCTCGTATGGAGGTATGCATCTCATGTGTGGGGGGCTCCACTCACACAGTTCTTCAAAGAGTAGGAGAGGCTGCTCGTCTCATCAGCTCTCCTCATCATACTGATAGCCAATTTAAATTCCGCCGCAATGTTCCCTCTCTTTCTATCTTCTATCGATATTTCCATCGCCTGACTAATTCTTCTGAACTTGCTAACTGCATGCCTCCTCCCGCGGTCCCTGCTGCACCTCGACTTTCTACTCATGCTCATCCCTTATACTGTCCAAACCTCTTTATGTAAGAGTTAACCAGCATCTTTCTACTCTTCATCCCTCACGCTGGTGGTAAATCCTGGAACAATCTTCCTTCATCTGTATTTCCTCCTGCTCTCATGACTTGAACTTCTTTCAAGAGGAGGGCATCAGGACACCTCTCCCCTCCTGTATTTGATCTTCCTTTCTGGCCACCTCTTTTGTTTCTCTTTTTAGGAGCAGCGAGTAGCGGGCTTTTTTATTGGCCTGTTTTCTTTTTGTGTTCTTGAGCTGCCTCCCTTGTTGTCCCCCCCACACACACACACATGTATATATATATATATATATATATATATATATATATATATATATATATATATATATATATATATATATATATATATATATATATATATATATATATATATATATATATATATATATATATATATATATATATATATATATATATATATATATATATATATATATATATATATATATATATATATATATATATATATATATATATATATATATATATATTATACACATGAAGGTTAATTGCTAGATTTGAGCCATATTTACATGTGTTACATAAAGCCTAAAATATCAAATTGAACTAAGCAATGAGTACTAAATATTAAATACTAAATACATAATGGCTGTTACTGAAATACACCACTCAAGGGCCGGATTTGGTACATGAGCCGCCTGTTCAGTAATCCTGTTAGGCTGCTACAATGGCTAATATTCCCGAAAAATCTTTATCTGCCCAGATCTGGGGGGCTGCAGCCCCCCCAGCCCCGTCCGGCTCGTACGCCTTTGGAAACACACACACACACACACACACACACACACACACACGCCTGAGGGACAGCTTGTCGTAGTGGTCGTGACATGGGAGTGTCTCGCCGCACGACTTGTCTGTCTCACTAACCTGGTTAACACACACACACACACACACACACACACACACACGACATTCGCATATGAAAAACGAGGATACACAATATAGCTCCTGGATTTGTGTTTGTGTGTTTGTGTGTGTGTGTGTGTGTGTGTGTGTGTAATACCAGCTGTCAATGGGATATGTATGTTTTTTTTTTTTGTGTGTGTGTGTATGTGTGTGTGTGTGTGTGTGTGAGAGAGAGAGAGAGAGAGAGAGAGAGAGAGAGAGAGAGGTCACGGGCGAGGAGGCTCCGTCAAAACGGCCAGTCATAGAGGCTCAGCGGTAAATCAGTGCAGCTTAAGCGTGTCTGGAAGGTGATTATGTAAACAGTGCTAGAACATAAAAAAAGGAAGTGGAAAGTGTCCTCCTTGCATTGGAAAATAGCAAAATAACTGTGTAAGAGTGAGCCGCTGTGACCCGCGCGCTGACCGAGGCAACCACACGTCCCAACCTGCTGGCCGCGCCCCGCACCCTCCGGTGTTGCCAGACCTCTCCTCTCTTTCTCTCCACGCAAATTTTTCTCCTTCGACCACGGCGGGACAGCGACACCACCCTGATACCCGTGTGAGTGAGTGAGCGAGTGACACGTGAGCAGTGAGCAGTGACCAGGGAACAAGTGACTTGGGCAGTGATAAGTGTTTTGTCGCTTTGAATCACTAAGTGGACCCCATCACCTGCCTGAGCCGCCCGGCCTCAGGAATTCCCTAGGGACTGACCGCCCGCACCACCACCACCACAAAAAATGGCTGATCACAGGCCCATCAAAAGGCGGGACCTCCCAGGGTACTGTCCTAGGCGATGGTGTGCCGTGTGTGGGAAGGCGGCAACGCCCACAGCCTTCTACGTCAGCTGTGAAGGCAGGAACGACTGCCCAAACGTTCGCCACACAGCTTGCCTGAGTGACTGAGCCACATACACGTGTGCTGACACTCACGAACTACGGAGGGCAAACAGCATTGACGACCCGGTCCTCTATCTCCTGACAACCCACCTCCTGCCGCCGCCAACGGAAGTGACAGTGAAGAGGGAACACTTGATAAAACGACGAAAGAGGACCTTGTCTCTGCAGTCATCATTCTACAGAGACAGGTCACAACAGGCAACAACATAATCCGGTCCCTCAGGGTACAGAGAGATTGGATAATGAATAAAGAGCCTCAAATATTGGAAATTCTCGAGCTCATCGGGACCCTCAAAGACGCCCGGGAAGCAGAGACGATCTCCTGCCGCATCATTGGAACCACCGCGCGTCCCTCCTTAATACAAAAGACGTGGGACGAAGCAAGCTCGGAGCACTGGAGGCAGTGGTGGCACTCCGGGAAACCCAGACCTATTAAAGAGACAGCAGACGCCAGCGCTACTGCCACACCTCCAGGAAACACCAACAACACCTCAGATCCCCCCTCCCAGCCCATCAACACGGAGACTGACATTGGAAGCAGCCCCACCACCACAAACACCAGCATCAACAACACCACCACCACCACCACCACCAACAACAACAACAACAACAGAAGCAGCAGCGACATCAGCAGCAGCAGAGGCAGCAATAGTGGCAGCAGCAGCAATAACAAAAACAGCAACAACAACAACAACAGCAACAACATCAACAACAACAACAATAATAGCAACAATAACAACACCAACACCAACGGAATCAGCAGAAACAGAAACAGCGACAGCGGCGGCAACAGCAGTAACAACAATATAAACACCACCACCACAAACAACAACAACAATAACAATAACAACTATAACAACAACAATAACAACAACAGTGGTAACAACAACAAAAAGAGGTGGCTTCAGAAACGGACCCAGCAGCAGACAGGACCACACCTCACCACTGAGCACACGACCCCCACCCCACCTGACTCACCACAGGACGTCAGGTCACCGAGGGAGATCAGAGGAGGGGAAAGACGGTGTGGATACTCAAGCTTCCGCCCCGGTCACACAACCGAGGCGTGCTAATGGCCTTGCTGCTGACCATCGCCAAGAAATGCTGCTCAGGAGAGTCCTGACGGAAGGCTTGGGGAGGCAGCAAACTCTCCACCCTCAGCAGCCCTTTCAGGACACCCAGCAGCCCCCCACCTGGCAACATCACCAACAACAGCCTGAGCTTCATTGCACCTGGCCCGCCCCCTCGTGGCAGGGCAGACACTAACACGTCTCGCCTCACCACCACACCTCCCTGCCAAGCCAACGCGAGGCGGCGAGGGCATGGGCGTCTCACCCAGCATCTCACCGTCGTGTCGGCCAATGTCAGGGGATTGCGCACAAATGTTGGCGACCTCACCCACAATTTTGTCCTGCGCCATCGAGCCGACGTTGTTGCTGTGACGGAAACGTGGCTCACTGAGGAGGTGGAGCCAACGTTTGGCAAAATCCCGGGTTATTCCCACTGGGTGAGGAAGGACAGGGAGAACAGAGCAGGCGGAGGCGTGGCTGCCTGCTTTAAGGACTGCCTAAATGTACAGAAACTAGAGGTGACGCTGCCTCACCAAACGGAAGCTCTATTTTTCAGGGTGGCACTGACGGACAACAGTGGTCTCCTCCTCTGTGTCATGTACCGCCCCCCTAGGCAAGGGCGGGCTCCTCTGGATTGCCTGACGGAGGAGCTCAACACCCTGCTCCTGCGTCACCAGTGCTCCCACGTGATGGTGGTGGGAGATCTAAACTTCCACCTGGAGCAGGGAGCCTTCGATAACTTACTGACGGTGCAGGGTCTGGTAAACCACGTAACCTTCCCCACACATGAACGAGGAGGGCTACTGACCCTGTGCCATCGGACCTCCCGAGGCCAGCCTCGCTGCCAGCAGTTGGGGCCAGTGGGCAGCTCTGACCACTATGCCGTACTGGCTCGGGCTGAGCTGACCACAGAGAGGGAAGACGCAGTCCCGCGCACCATCTGGCTTTGGGAGAGGGGCCGACTGGCCGTCAATGAGACACGCCGTGGAGGACACGGACTGGGAGACCCTGTTGGTTGGGAACGCTGAGGGCAAGGCACGGGCTCTTACCACCAAGTTCCTTCCCCTCCAGCAAACAATGTCCCCAGCAGGGTGTATACCTCGCCAGGCTGGGTGACCCCACCTAGTTCGGCTTCCGATGCAGGGTTGCTGCCGAGGCCAAGCATGCTGCCTGGGTGAAGTACAAGCGTCATCCGACACATCAAAACAAGGTCCAACATTGGGAGACGTGCAAACGGATGACGGGTATCTTCACGAGGGCGAAGAGGCAGCAGAGTGAGGACCTACAGCAGAAGCTTTGCGGCCTAGGAGTCGGCAACAAGACCTGGTGGAGTCTCATTAAGGAGCGGCAGAGGACTAAGCAATTCCATGCCATCCCGCCACTCACCAGACTTGACATATCCACCGCCACAAGCAGTGGAGACAAAACCTCACTCCTGGCTGAACTGTTTGACAATCAAATGAAAGTTGATGACCCGGGACGACCCAAACCTGTGCTGCCACAGGAAACCGACCGTGTTATCTCTTCTGTGTCGGTGACGACAGGGCAGACTGAGCGGCTGCTCAGAGCGCTGGACGCAGGTAGCTGTTGGCCCGGATGACATAAGCCCACGCCTCCTCAAGAATTGTGCCAAGGAGCTCTCAGGTCCTCTCTCCGCCGTCTTCACGTCTTGCCTGAGGGAGTGCAAGGGCCTCACTATGGAAGGAGGCGCGTGTGGTTCCGGTCCACAAGGAAAATTCGAGGTCCGAGCCCAGCAACTACGTACAGGCCCATCTCCTTGCTTTCTGTGGTGGGCAAGGTGTTGGAGCGTGTGGTGGCTGCAGTCATCTGTCAGCATCTGAGTGAGAGCCATCTCCTCTCAGATAGACAGTTTGGCTTCAGGCCTGGCTGGTCCACTGCGGACCTCCTCCTCCTCCTCTCCAAGGATTGCAAGACGCACTGATGAAGGCCTGGACACACTGCGGTAGCCCTGGGATATTGCTGGAGCCTTTGACAGGGTTTGGCACGCGGGGCTCATTGAGAAGCTTCGCGCCAAAGGTGTCCAGGGTGCCCTACTGATGCTGCTCAAGGATTACCTCCAGGAAGGACCCTTCAGGTGGTGATCAACGGCAATCATCAAGGCCTTCACCAGTGATGCCTCAGTTCCACAGGGTTCCGTGCTTGGCCCAACCTGTGGAACATATATATCGACGATCTCCTCCGGTAGCTATCGGCAGTGTCAGCCTACGCCGATGGCTGCACACTCTCCTGCTCCTACTGCCGCTCGACAGCCAGCGCGCCGTCGAGGAGATCAACAGGCAGCCCAGCCTGGAGAGGAGTGGCAGGTCACCCTCCCCGGAGAAGACGCAGGCCATGGTCATCTCACGGTCCCCAGACGCTTCGAGCAGTCTCAGGCCAGCTGCGTCTTGGAGGCAAGAGTCTGCCCTCCAGGACCACATCAAGGTCCTGGGAGGACTGTGGACCAAAGCCTACGCTTCGACCTCCACGTCCGAGCTGTTGCCCGCCAGGCCTCCCTGGTGAGTCTCTGCCTGCGTAGAGTAGCGGGATCCCTCGACCCACGGTGCATCCTCACTCTCTCTTCAAGGCACAGATAGTCCGTATCTGGAGTACGGTGCCCTGTGCTGGATGGCGAGTGCTGCCCACATGCAGAGGCTGACGCAGTGCAGCGACGAGCACTGTCTGGTGGAGGCCAGTGAGCACCTGGAGGAGTCGTCTGCCACTGTGACATCGCTGAGCACCGCCGTGATGTCTCAGCACTGGTGGTGTGTCACAGCCCAGGTGCAGGGGTTCCCCACCAGCTTGAGGCTCCTCCACGCGCTGCTCAGAGGTTCACCGGACTACACTCTCCGGTGACCAGCTCGTGGAGGTGCCTCGATCACACTCCAGGCAGCACCAGCGCACTTATACAACCAGGACCACACGCCTGTGGAACATGTTCACGGCAGCCACTCCCCAAGTGGAGAACATGAGCACGCAGCAGGTGAAGCTGACTGCTCACAGGTGGCGTGAGGGACACCCAAGTGCGCTAGTGCTATAAACTATAAATATAAAAGTGACAAACTGACATTATTCCATATTGTTTTTACATGTTTTTCTTTATTTTTTTCGTATTTTGTATTTGTATGCTTGAATGTTTCAACATTCGATAATTCAGTTTGTCCCATACACAGGCTCTAAGAATAATTATACCAAAAAAGTGTAATTTTGAGCCTCCTTTTTTTTGTAAAAATTTGTTTAAATAAAGAGAGAGAGAGAGAGAGAGAGAGAGAGAGAGAGAGAGAGAGAGAGAGAGAGAGAGAGAGAGAGAGAGAGAGAGAGAGAGAGAGAGAGAGAGAGAGAGAGAGAGTGTGTGTGTGTGTGTGTGTGTATGTGAGCTCTAATCTCTGTCCCTTGAATCATTATATTACCGCCAAGACCTCCAGCAAAGTCTTAGGTTGTGTTCCGTGGTGGTGGTGAGAATGGCGTTGGTGGTGATGGAGGTAGTGGTGATGGTGGTACTGGATGGTGATGGTGGCGAGGAGTGGTCTTGGTGGTGGTGGTTGTGGTGAGGAGGGGTACTAAAGCATTTGGAAGAGGAACACTGAAGCTAACTTGAATGTAGCACTGTTAAGCCTCCTCTAACGCTTTTGAGCTTAATGTACATCTATTACAGGTATTTAGATTCGTTCCCATAGCTTGTCTTCCATTCCTTTCTTCCTTCCTTTTCCTTCTTCAACCCTTTCTATAGCCATCTCCTGTTTCTTCCTTCCTCTTCCTCCTCTTACTCCTTCTTCCTGTGGCTGGTCTTATTTTTCTCCTCCTCCTCCTCCTTTTCCCTTCTTCTCTTCTTCCTCCTTCTAACCCCGTTAATAAACTTTCCTTTTCTTATCCTCATTTTCCTTATTTTCTTATATTTGCTGTATTTTATCTTATTCTTTTTATTTTCCCATATATATTCCCTATCTAAGCCTTATTGTGGAGAGAATGCTCGTCCCCCATCAGTACAGGGAAAGATGACTGAGGTGATTCAAGGTATAATAATATACCGTAGTAATACAAGTGTTTAAGAAGCTTTAGACCAGCGGTTCCCAAACCATTCATGCCACGCACCACCTCCCAGGTTGTGACCGAGTCCACGCACCCGCCAAGATTCGAGCAGTACTATGTTCCGTCGATTTCTGAAATTTTGTCCATTTTTTACGAATTTTGAGCTCGCAAAGTATGAGGCTCTGAGCAAAGGCTATCAAATATGAACGAAAATGTACCTGGGTGGTGAGTGCTCAGAGTCTGCAAGTTTCAAACAAAGAACTGGCAACTCCATGAAGCGTACAGCATATGTTAGTTTTAAAACAATGTCAGTTAATGATGTGTTTGAAATTTTAATGAAACATAAGATCCGCCAACTACATTATTTTTTTTCCTAAGGCATCCTAGTGCGTGCACCCCAGGGTGCGGCACCACACTTTGGGAACCGCAGCCTAGGACAATAGGTGATGGATCATGTGGTGGCCTTGCAAGCGAGAGTCCTTATAGATGCATGTAGATGATAAGTCAATTATATGCTACTTCGCTCTGTCTGGCTTCAATACGTACCTGATTAGTGATTTTCGTGGGGATAGGAAGTCAGGATAGGATAGGATAGGATAGGATAGGATAGGATAGGAAATGATAGGAAGCACACACACACACACACACACACACACACACACACACACACACACACACACACACACACACACACACACCTGATAAACTATACATATGTGAAATAAACTTATACCCCTAAAATAATGTTAAGATGCCTTGCAGTGGATTAAAGTTGATACATAATAAAGTGAGTTTGTAGGCAAGAACTGGCGTCTATTGGATGAGTGGACCGAAAAAATATAGTTGTGTCGTTAATGTGAATGCAGATGAAGGTTGTAATGAGACTAGACAGATTTATGAAGACGAACGGTCACTAGTAAGGTTCCGGGAGCTGCCGCGTTGATGCTGACTGGCTGGATGACTGACTGATATACTGTCTCACCGATCACTAACTGATTGACTGGTTGACTGACTGACTGATATACTGACTCACTGACTGGCTGACTGACTGACTGATATACTGACTCACTGACTGGCTGACTGATTGACTGGTTGACTGACTGACTGATACTGACCCACTGACTGGCTGACTGATTGACTGGTTGATTGACTGACTGACCGACTAACTTATTGGCTGATTGACTGACTGACAGGCTGTGATTGACTGATTGGAGACTGACAAAATGACACTGACTGACTGACTGACTGACTGACCTCCTCCTCCTGGTAAAACGAGGATCAAGCCTCCACCTGTGCTCCTGAAACTACACCTCACCCATCGTGGCTATTAGGGGGGATTCTGGGGCTGCCCTGTGTAGGCCACTCGTCCTCTTCCAGTCTCCCTGTATTTCTATGTTCTTATGTTCTTATGTAATGAAGTCATTTTCCCCCACAGCTTAGGTTACCAGTAGTGTAAGTTAAGGGTAGTAATTTCCTTTTATTTATCTCTTTGATGTAAAATTTCCATGTCCCTTTCTTCCTTAAAGGTACATGGTGTTTTCTTCTAACTATTTCCTGCCGGCACGTTGCCGGAGGGAGAGGTGGGTGGGGAGGAGCCTTCATCTTTTCTGTCCTATCCTACCACACGTAGATTACTAGTAGTAGCGGTAGTAAACAGACACCCTCGCCATAGACCGATAGGTCTTCTGGTGTCTGTTCTTCCTATGTATTTTCCTATGTATTTTTCTCCTCCTCCTCCTCCTCCTCCTACTTCTACTACTACTACTACTACTACTACTACTACTACTACTACTACTACTACTACCACCACCACAACTACTTTTACTACTACTACTTCTGCTACTACTACTACTACTACTACTACTACTACTACTCTCACCAACAATTACGTTAAAACAAGTCAAATAAACAAACATATGAACAAACATAGGGATCGAGTAGGTTATGTAAATATGTAAACAAAATTATAATGTTACGAATGACTGAGCTGAGAAACAAATATATGCTTACCTATGATGATCATGATGATCACAGAAAGAGAGAGAGAGAGAGAGAGAGAGAGAGAGAGAGAGAGAGAGAGAGAGAGAGAGAGAGAGAGAGAGAGAGAGAGAGAGAGAGAGAGAGAGAGAGAGAGAGAGAGAGAGAGAGAGAGAGAGAGAGAATTACATAGAATTACATAGAAAATCAGACCATACAGACCCCATGGTCCAGACTAGGTGGTCTGTCCTTAAACCTAAGTGATTTTACATTAATCAGATGGCTCCAAAACGTTGCTTTTCTACTCTAGTTAATATTAAGTTCAAGGAAGTGACGGTCGAGCTTGGTTTTAAAGGAGTCAATCGTGTTACACTGACCACTGATGGTGGGGAGCTTATTAGCATTCTCGCACTTACAACGTTGGTGAAGAAGAAAATTTGTGCAGTCTGAATTTACTTGTCTACATTGAGAGTTTTTATGCCATTGTTCCTGCGTTCGCAAAGTGTCATCATTCATAAACAATTTTATTCTGCTCTACATTCGTGAAACCATTAAGTATTTTAAAACACTCTGGATCAGTTTTCCTCGGAGGCGACGTTTCTCAAGAGAGAACATGTTAAGGGTGGAAAGCCTTCTTCGTAGGATTTGTTGCGCAAGGAAGGGATCATTTTGTTGCTCGACGCTGAACATTCTAGTTTAGCAAAATGTCCTTTGTATGGCAGTGGGGAGACCAAACTGTACCGCATATTCCAAGTGGGGTCTGACTAAACTCATTGTAGAGCGGAAGTATTACATCGTTATTCTTGAATAAAAGCTTCTTTTAATGAAGCCCAACATGACTGTTCGCTTTATTTGCTGCATCGATGCATTGATGTGAGAATTTGAGGGACGCGATTTTGACCCCCAGGTCCTTAACGCACTGAACGCTTGTGAGTTTAACGCCGCGCATTTCGTTGCATCGAACTTCTTTATTTTTGTTCCAACTTGAAGGATCCTGGCACTTGTCTACGTTAAAGGGCATCTCCCATTTATCCGACCGTTGACTTTTTGTGCAAATCCTCTTGGAGGCTTTGCCTGTCTTCTGTCAATGAGAATCGAGTTACTCCATCTTTGTGTCGTCTGCAAATTTACTAATGCGGATTATTATTGAGTCCAACATCCACATCGTTGATGTAAATAATGAAGAGCACTGGGCCAAGAACTGAGCCCTAAGGCGACGCCACTAGTGACCGGCACCTTACTCTGAGTTGTAAATCCGTCAATCACAACTCTTTATTGTCTGTTGCTCAAACCAATTCATGATCCATTGGTTTACTTGACCGTCAATGCCTATTTGCTTTTAATTTATGCGTAATTTATGATGTGGGACTTTATCAAACGTTTTCTGGAAATCAAGATAGACTACGTCCAATGATTTGGTTACGTCATAAAACTGAGAAGAGATCGTTATAAAAGTGTGTCAGTAGGTTTGACAGGCAGGATCTTTTGTTACGGAAGCCATGTTGTTGAATCCCCAATTAATATAGGCTTTCGAGGTAGCCTCACAATTTTCTCTCTAATTATGCCTCTGAGTAGCTTATTTCGACAATTGAAGTTAGAGACTAATGGGTCGGTAGTTACCTGTTATTTTTGTCTCCTTTCAAAAATCGCTGTCACGTTAGCCTTTTTCCAATCCGAAGGGACGATGCCTTGTCGCAAGGACATATTGAATACGGTAGTGAGGAGGAGAGAGTATTTCTTTGTTTCTTTAAGCAGCATAGGATATACTTTGTTGGCATACGGGACTTTTATTTGTTTTATGAATGGAGAGCTTTAACCGTGTGGAGAAGGCTGTCGGCCCAAATTTGGTGGCTTTACCGTGTAGCAAAGGACGGGCCAAATTTCTTGCCATGATATAAACCCCCAAAAATAGATGATACATAATCTGACTACATAATGCCTTAATATATATTATGAAATGGTTTGTGAGAGATGATTTTTTCTAATTTTTCTCGCTTAGAGGGACCATTAAGAAACATGCGATCCCTGCTGCTACCAGGTTAAGGACTTCATCGTTGTTATTTCGAAATTAGGCATTGCATGCTCGAGATTTCAGTAGTACTGGTGTTGGTGGTAGTGGAGGAAGTAACTGTTCAAGGTATTAAACACCGAGGAAAAGTAACTGTTTAAGAGGTTTGCAATGTGTTGGCTATCAGTCACTAGGTGCACTGTCGTCGCTGTTTGTTAAAAGTCCAATACCACTTTTGATCGCCTTCTGTTGTTTATGTTACTGAAGAAAAGATTTCGGATTATCTTTACAGTTGGCTGCAATACGTTTTCTTCAAATCTTACGTTTTGCCTGACATTCTAGTCTTTTACTCGTCACCTGGGCATCATTATAAAGTCTAATATTTTTCAAGTGTGCTTTGTTCTTTCTTTAACCTGTAAAACAATTTCTCTCTCATTGACTGATTGTTTAATTTCGCTATTAAACCACGGTGGGCTTTTTATTAATGTTAATTCGCTTCTCGCACAAGGGGACGAATGTGTTCTGCTGAGTGAGGTAAGTTGTTTTAAAGCTAGCCAGGCTTCCTTTACGTTGCTGTCATCTGATAGTTGTATTTCCGTTAGTTTTTGTTCGGATTTCTACGAAGTTGGGGCTTCCTTTGAAATTGGGCAGACCTTTACTTTATTTTCAGTCACTGATGATTGAGCTCTAATGTCGACGCGCACTAATTTATGATCGTAAAGAACCGAGGTGTTCTCCTTACCGTGACATTACTGACTAGGTTATCTTTGGGTTATCAAGATCGAGTATATTATTTTGTCGAGTTAGCTCAGAAACCATTTGGCTTAGATAATTTTATCTAGAAATTCGATCATTCTATGTGACTCTCGCCTCTGTACCTGACTGTGTCGCCCAGTCGATATGGGGGAGGTAAGTAAAGTCTCCTAATATCAGTGAGTCGTTGTTATTAAGTACTGCCTTTAAGACGCGCTGTACATTTCCGGGCGGTCGTCATCGAGTGACGTTGCCTGGGAGGTTCTGTAGGTGACAGATATATTTAAATTGGACTCTTGCAATGTTTACTCGCACGCAAAAATGTTCAACGTTACTGTTTCTTGGTGTTTTGTCGCGGTTGTAAGTAGCTTTGGCGTGCTGACGCCACCGCCTTCACGGTTTGCTAATGATCTGGTTGAAGAGTCTAGCCATCTGTTATCTTTTGAACTTAAATCAACATTTGTCTGTTGCAAGTCACTGCTGGTAGCGACACAAAGATCCAGGGACCATATTCTCAAACACTTCAGGGCTCACACACACGTCTTATATGGCTTTGGCAGAGACTGTTGTGTTAGGATTTCCATAGGTAATTTTATGAGGCTGGTGATAATTTGACGAGGTTTTAGTAGAGGTTGTGTTTGTATATCCATGTATAGCTTTACGACAAGGCTTTGGTGTTATGTTCGTATTCCCATGGGTAGTTTTATGAGTCTAGTGATAAAGTGACAAAGCTTTGGTAGGGTTATTGTGTTATGATTTCCATTGGTTGTGACTGTTTGACAAGGCTTTGAAAGAGGTTGTGTTAGTATGTGTAATTTTGTGAAGTGAGTGATAGTTTGACAAGGGTTCTGCACCTTGAATGTGAAAAACACTCATGAGGACCCGAGTAATCTCCTTTGTGGATCAGGGAAATAACTGTTGTAGAGCCGAGAGCGTTTGAAAATACGGCCCTACTACTACTACTACTACTACTACTAAAACTACTAATATAACTACTCATTCCTCCTGTACGTCTTGCAGAAGCTTTCAATGCATTTTGTGTGTATGGTAACTATTTCTGGACCCAAAGTGCATGTTTATACTCTTATCAGCGTTGAAGGACACTCGCCATGTTACAGACCACGGAGTGATTTTGTGTGAGGGCCTTTTGGGTGATTTCGCATTCTGCCGTCGTGAAGCTCTTTTCATCTCCCTCGGTGTCTGCCGCAAATTTCGATAGGAAGGATTTTAGTTCTGTTTCTAAGTCGTTGATGTATATGAGAAAGGTAATTGGATTAGGAGGAGGAGGAGGAGGAGGAGGAGGAGGAGGAGGAGGAGGAGAATAGATGGGAGAGTATCATGTTAGCAGTAATGGCTGTGGTTTATAGTACGCTCTCTCTCTCTCTCTCTCTCTCTCTCTCTCTCTCTCTCTCTCTCTCTCTCTCTCTCTCTCTCTCTCTCTCTCCCTCGTAAATTGAATATTTAGAGTTATATTTCGTTGAGATGATTTTTTTTTGGAACTCTCTCTCTCTCTCTCTCTCTCTCTCTCTCTCTCTCTCTCTCTCTCTCTCTCTCTCTCTCTCTCTCTCTCTCTCTCTCTCTCTCTCTCTCTCTCTCTCTCTCTCTCTCTCTCTCTCTCTCTCATACTAAAACTATTATACTTTTGTTATCTCTCTCTTTACCCTCCCTCCCTTCCTCCACTCCTCCTCCCTCCTCCTCCCTCCCTCCTTCTCCTCCCTTCATCCCCTCCACTCCCTCCTTCCTTCAATCCTTCTCCTGTCGGCCTCATTTCTTCACATCCCTCCCTCTCTCCCTCCCTTCTTCCTTCCCTCTCTCCCTCCCTCTTCCCTCCAGAGAGAGAAGAGTAATCCAATATGGCGGTTGGAGGAAGGTGGAGGTAACACTGCCCTCAAATAAGAGTAGGACGAAAGGGAGGAGGAACAAAAAGAAGGGAAAAGGGAGGGAGGAACAAGAAGAAAAAATAGGAGGAAAGAAAGAGAAAAGAGAAGGAGAGAGAGAGAGAGAGAGAGAGAGAGAGAGAGAGAGAGAGAGAGAGAGAGAGAGAGAGAGAGAGAGAGAGAGAATATATGAGATGGGATGAGGGACAGAGATAGAAAGATTAGCTTTACGGATGAACATAAGAGAGATGATGCTGGAGGAGGAGGAAGAGGAGGAGGAGGAGGAGGAAGAGGAGGAGGAGGAGGAGGAGAACAAGAACAAAGAGGATTATGAGGAAGAGTTGGAAGAGGAGGAGGAGGAGGAGGAGGATAGAGAGAAAGTAGGAAGTAGAGGTAGAAGATAGTTTGATATATATTTCTTTTAGTAACCTCGGAAACAGTTTGTCGGTCTTGTTGATTTATTCGTGTCCAATTCATTGTTTGTTCGGTATTTATTCACATTCAGGTAACTTTACACACCTTTGAACATTTGTCTAGTTTCCAGGGTTGTGAGTTCCCGTCGAAGGAATAAGACCCGCGGAGACGGATTGTGTGATATTAAAGGAGATCACAGAAGGGAATATTTGTTCAACTTTCGGGGCGTGTGTTTACCGTCCCGGGTGAGCACGCCGACCTCGCCGCTTATATAGGAACCAGTGCTGTTTGTATTGTATTTCTTGTTCTTATGTATGTATGTACGTATATGGGGGAGACGGTGTTCCTCCTCCTCCTCCTCCTCCTCCTCCTCTTCTTCTTCTTCTTTTTCTTCTTCTTCTTCTTCCTCCTCCTCTTCTTCTTCTTCTTTTTCTTCTTCTTCTTCTTCTTCCTCCTCCTCCTCCTCCAGCATCATGTCTCTTATGTTCATCCGTAAAGCTAATCTTTCTATCTCTGTCCCTCGTCCCATCTCATATATTCTCTCTCTCTCTCTCTCTCTCTCTCTCTCTCTCTCTCTCTCTCTCTCTCTCTCTCTCTCTCTCTCTCTCTCACTCTCTCTCTCTCTCTCTCTCTCTCTCTCTCTCTCCCCTATTATTTCTTCCCTATCTCCCTTCCTTCCTAAGTTCGAGTCCGACTGAAACACCCTGACTTTTTTCAACCCTGGCCGAGTTGTGGAAGATTACCCTCATGTTGCCCAGGTCTTCATTCAACCTTAACTTCTGCGATCTCAGTCTAAAGTAGCACCAGGGGGCAGCATGGGCCAAGCAAGAGTCATACATCACGGCAGTCACTATAAACAATATTCGCCTGCGCCACTAACGGGCTGGGGTCGCCCAAGAGGTCCCTCAAGACAGCCTACCGGCGCTCTTGGCAGCACTCGAAGAAAACAAGGAAGAAAACTGCAACGGGCGTGTTTGTCTTGACTTCACGCGATATTTGTAGTTTGTCTCAGTCGCTTTTACTGTTCGGGGTGAAGGTTTGACAAGGCGGTACTTTGTCAAGGAGGAGGAGGAGGAGGAGGATATAAAGACAGTAGGGTGTAGAGAAAGAGTATAGATAAAAATGAAGAAAAGAAAAAAAGAGAAAGGAGGAGGAGGGAAGAAAGAGAAAAGGAGAAAGAGTAGATAGATTATGAGAAAAGGAGGAAAAGGAGGAGGAGGAGGGAAATGAAGAGGGTTATGTGGAGAAAGAAGGACGTCGAAGAAGATAGCTGAGGATAAGGAGGAGGAAGAGAGATAGGAGGAGGAGGAGGAGGAGGAGGAGGAGGATATGCTATAAAGGTATGTGCTTGACTGAACGACGTCCCTTCCTCCTCCTCCTCCTCCTCTTCCTCCTCCTCCTCCTCCTCCTCCTCCTCCTCCTCCTCCTCCTCCTAGCACACCTGCCTTCCCTAATATCCTATAACCTCCCTCATCTCCCCGTGTGTCCTCCTCCTCCTCCTCCTCCTCCTCCTCCTCCTCCTCCTCCTCCTCTTCCTCCTCCTCCTCCTCCTCTCTTCTTCGCATCTCATTTCTCCGTTCTTCCTATTATCATTACTTTTCTTCTGCTCCTCCTACATATTTTGTTCTACTTTCTTGCTTTCTCTTCTTTATATCTTTTTTTTCTATTCATCTTTCCTCCATTTTCTTTCCTTTTACTCTTTCCTCATTATTCTCATTTTCTTTCCTTCTTCTTTTCCTCCGTTTTTCTCTATCCCCTTTTCATTCTCTCTCTCTCTCTCTCTCTCTCTCTCTCTCTCTCTCTCTCTCTCTCTCTCTCTCTCTCTCTCTCTCTCTCTCTCTCTCTCTCTCTCTCTCACTCTCTCTCTATCTTATTTTATCTATCTTTTCTTCTTTTTCTTCTCTTTTTTTCTCTTTCATCTCGTACTTCTTCTCCCTTTTCTCTTCCCTTTAATTCTTCTTTCTCTTCTTTTCTCTGCTCTTTTCTATTCTCATTTCCTTCATATCTTATCTCTATCCTTTTCTTCTTTTCCCCTTCTTCTATTTCTTCCTTTCCTTCTCTTTTCTCTTCCTCTACCTTTCTTTTCTCTATCTGTCTATCTATCTCTGCCTCTCTTTATGTATCTTTTTTTTCTTTCATTTATATTTCCTCTCTATCACTTTCCTCTTCCCGTTTATTCTTCTTCGTCTTCTTCTTTTCGCAACTTTATCTTCTTTTTCCCTCACGTCATATTCTCTCCTTTCCTTCCTTTTCCTTCTACTCCAACTATTTTTCCTTCTCTTCTTTTCCTTCTCTCCCTTTTCCCTTTGTTATCACCCTTTCTCCCTTTCTCCTCCTTTTTCCTCATTTCTTCCTCCATTCTTTCCTTCCCTTCTATTTCTTCCTTTCCTCCTCTTTTCACTTCCTCTCCCTTTTTTTTCCTCCTCTATCCTCTCAATGTCATCACCCTTTCTCCCTCCCATCTTACATCATTTACTCCCTCAATCCCTCCTGCCAACCCTCCCACCCTCCATCTTCTCCTCTCCTCCCTCCATTCTTCCATGATATTAATATTTATAGTGTATGTCCTTTGAGAGAGAGAGAGAGAGGAGAGAGAGAGAGAGAGAGAGAGATGATTTGTGGCTTCCCTCCCTCCTTCCCGTCCCTTCCCTTCCCTCCCCCTTCCCACCCCTTCCCCTTCCTCTTACTTTCCTCCCCTCCCTTCCCTCCTCCCCTTGCCCATCCCTTCTCTTTTTCCCTCTCTCCCCTTCCTCCCTTCCCGACGTTTTCATTCTTTCATTCCATATTTTCCATTTTAATTTTCTCTAATCCATTTCGTCTGACAGGGGTCTCTCTCTCTCTCTCTCTCTCTCTCTCTCTCTCTCTCTCTCTCTCTCTCTCTCTGTCTCTCTCTCTCTCTCTCTCTCTCTCTCTCTCTCTCTCTCTCTCTCTCTCTCTCTCTCTCTCTCTCTCTCTCTCTCTCTCTCTCTCTCTCTCTCTCTCTCTCTCTCTCTCTCTCTCTCTCTCTCTCTCTCTCTCTCTCTCTCTCTCTCTCTCTCTCTCTCTCTCTCTCTCTCTCTCTCTCTCTCTCTCTATATATATATATATATATATATATATATTTAAACAGGGTTTACAAAATATTGTGCTAAAGTTGAAGGTTTTAAGCTTCATCTATCTATAGCTACATACAAGACAAGACACACATTGAATTACTGCCTAGAGGTCCTAGTCCAGCTGTTCACCTCCCGCTTGAAGTCTTGAAGTGACGCGTGGTGGTGGAGGTCGGTGTGGCGGACAAGCTGGTTCCACAGGCGGCTGTAGCGGGGCTGGAAGGAGCGGAAGTGGTGTTCTGTCCTGGAGAAGGGTACAGCCACTTGTTCCTGTCTGTGGGGTGCTGCTCGGGTGGAGTGTATGGGGGTTGGGGGCGCGGGGAGCTGGAGAGCTGCCAGGTGGGGTGTGTTTAGGTTGTGTGCCTTGAACATTATACACAAGCCTGCCACATCCCTGCGCTCCTGGAGAGGTTGCAGGGAGCCACGCGCGTGCTGAGAACCTGTGCGCTGTATCAGACGCTGGGCTCTGGCCTGGACACGATCCATCGTTGCAAGGTAGGATGGAGGGCAGGAGGACCAGGCGATGGGGGAGTACTACATAAGGGGGCGTACTTGTGCCTTGTAGAGCACCTCAGCCCCTTTGGCGTCAAGTAGATGGGTGATGCGACATACACAACTAAGTTTCCATGCTGCATTTTTTGTTATTTTTTTCGCATGGTTAGTGAAGGAGAGTCCCGCGTCGAGCTCCACTCCGAGAATGGAGATAGAGTGTCTCTCTCTCTCTCTCTCTCTCTCTCTCTCTCTCTCTCTCTCTCTCTCTCTCTCTCTCTCTCTCTCTCTCTCTCTCTCTCTCTCTCTCTCTCTCTCTCTCTCTCTCTCTCTCTCTCTCTCTCTCTCTCTCTCTCTCTCTCTCTCTCTCTCTCTCTCTCTCTCTCTCTCTCTCTCTCTCTCTCTCTCTCTCTCTCTCTCTCTCTCTCTCTCTCTCTCTCTCTCTCTCTCTCTTTTTCGGGGGAGGTCCGAAGATAATGTGGGGGATCTAAGCGCCGTCAAGCATGAATCAGGCATGAACACTAGTACTTCTTAGTGACCACGACTTCCTTTTTTATTATTCCGTAGCCAAAGATCCTGCCTATCAAACCTACTGACCATTTATAACGACCTCTTCTCAGTTTATGATGTAACCAAATCATTGGACGTAGTCTATCTTGATTTCCAGAAAGCGTTTGATAAAGTCGCACATAACACATTACTTAATAAATTAAAGCAAATAGAAATTGAGTGTCATGTACACCAATGGATCGCGAATTGGTTGAGCAACAGACAACAAAGAGTGGTGGTTGACGGATTTAGCTCAGACTGGGCTCCAGATACTAGTGCAAATAAAGCGAACAGAATGTTGGGCTTCATTAAAATAAACTTTTTATTCAAGAATAAAGATGTAATACTTTCGTAATACTTCAGACCCCACTTGGAGTATGCGGTACAGTTTTGGTCTCCCCACAATGCAAAGGACATTGCTAAATTAGGTGTTCAGCGTCGGGCTACAAAAATGATCGCTTCCTTGCGCAACAAATCTTACGAAGAGAGGCTTTCCACCCTTAACATGTTTTAAGAAACGTCGCCTCCGAGGAAAATTGATCGAATGTTTTAAAATACTTAATGGTTTCACGAATGTGGACAAATCAAAATTGTTTATGAGCGATGACACTTTGCGAACGAGGAACAATGGCACAAAACTTAACTGTAGACAAGTAAATTCAGACTGCACCAAATTTTTCTACACCAACATTGTAGTGCGAGAATGGAATAAACTCCCACCTTCAGTGGTCCAGTGTAACACGATTTACTCCTTTAAAAACAAGCTCGACCGTCACTTCCTTCAGCTTAATATTAATTAGAGTTGAACTGCAAAGTTTTGGAGCCATCTGATTAATGTAGAATCACTTAGGTTTAAGGACAGACCACCTAGTCTGGACCATGGGGTCTGTGTGGTCTGTTTTTTTATGTAAATCTCTCTCTCTCTCTCTCTCTCTCTCTCTCTCTCTCTCTCTCTCTCTCTCTCTCTCTCTCTCTCTCTCTCTCTCTCTCTCTCTCTCTCTCTCTCTCTCTCTCTCTCTCTCTCTCTCTCTCTCTCTCTCTCTCTCTCGATAAATAATTCCATCTCTCTGTAAGCTTTCCAGAAATTAACAAAACAGTGCAAAAGTTATTTAATTTATATTCAAGTTTGTTTATTAATATTTACTAATTTATTTTGCTCTTTATCTATTTTATTACTTATTATTTTTATTATTTTTTGCAGAGTGTTCTTGGTGAAGGAAAGAAGGAAGGAAGGAAGGAAGGAAGGAAGGAAGGAAGGAAGAGATGGTGAGTGTTTTATTGTAATAATAATAAGAACATAAGAACGTAAGGAGTCTGCAAGAGGCCGGTTGGCCTATACAAGGCAGCTCCTGTACACTCAGCCCCACCTTACCTCACCATCCATGGCTTTTTCTAACCTCTTCTTTAATGTATCTATGGTATTGGCACCTACAACATGGCTCCCAAGCCTGTTCCATTCGTCCACCACTCTATTGGTGAACCAACTCTTGCCTATGTCTTTGTTGAATCTGAATTTGTCTAACTTAAAACCATTGCCACGCGTCCTACCTGGCTCTTTTACTTTCAAAAATTTATTGACATCCCCTTTATTAAAGCCCTTCATCCATTTATAGACTTCGATCAAGTCTCCTCGCAACCTTCGCCTTTCTAGAGAGTGTAGATTTAAATGTTTCAGCCTGTCTTCATAAGGCAAGTTTCTCACCCCTGAATCATCTTTGTCATCCTCCTCTGTACAGATTCTAACATCTTGATATCCATTCTATAGTAGGGGGACCAGAACTGAACTGCATAATCGAGATGAGGTCTAACTAGTGCTATGTAAAGTTTGAGGATGACTTCAGCGCTCCTATTGCTTACGCTCCTTGAGATGAAACCCAGTATTCTGTTGGCCCGATTTTTAGCCTGAATGCAATAGCCCTAGGACGGAGGTCAGCGCTCACTAGGACTCCTAAGTCTCTCTCACGCCCAGACCTGCTTAGAGGAGTGTCATTTAAGGAGTAATTGTGTGAGGTGTTATTCCTACCTACACTCAAAATGCTACACTTCCCGATATTGAATTCCATCTGCCACTTCCCCTCCCAATCATATAGTCTGTCAAGCTCATCCTGGAGAACGGTAGCGTCGCTGTCTGATTGGATTACTCTACCGATCTTGGTATCATCTGCGAACTTACTGGCATCACTACTAATTCCTGTGTCCAAGTCATTGATGTAAATAATAAAAAGCAGAGGACCCAGCACCGACCCTTGTGGGATTCCACTCGTAACACTGCCCCATTCAGATTTTTTATCGTTAATTTGCACTCTCTGCTTCCTACCACTAAGCCACGCCCTAATCCAGTTCAAAACTTTCCCATCTACGCCGTGAGCCTGTAATTTTAGTAATAGCCGGTGATGAGGGACTTTGTCGAACGCTTTGCTGAAATCTAGATATAATATGTCATAATTTTCATCTCGTTCAACCACCTCGATTACTTTAGTGTAGAAGGACAACAGGTTAGTAAGGCAAGACCTACCCTTTATGAACCCATGCTGTGAATCATGAATTAAATTATGCTTTTCTAGATGGTCCCGAATGCTCCTGGCTATAATTGACTCCAACATCTTGCCTACAACTGATGTTAAGCTAATTGGGGGATAATTTGAGGTGGCTGACTTGTCTCCCTTTTTGAAAATCGGCGTCACATTAGCTACTTTCCATTGGTTGGGCACATATCCAGAATTTACCGACATCTTAAAGATATCGGTAAGAGGGTCACTAAGGACTTCCTTGCACTCTTTCAGAACCCTTGGGAATACTTCGTCTGGGCCCGGCGATTTGTTTTTCTTCAACCTACCAATCTCATCCTGGACTACTTGCCTAGTGATGATCAAATCCCTCAACTTGTCCTTCTCTTCGCCCTCATATACCTGAACTCTCTCCGGTATTGTTGTTAGATTTTCCTGCGTGAAAACTGAGGGAAAATAGTCATTCATCATTTGACTCATATCTTCTCCATTCTCAACGAGCTCGCCTGTGTTTGTTTTCAACGGTCCAATTCTGTCCCTTGTTTTCGTTCTGTACAATTT
Source organism: Eriocheir sinensis (assembly GCF_024679095.1). NCBI lineage: Eukaryota > Metazoa > Arthropoda > Malacostraca > Decapoda > Varunidae > Eriocheir > Eriocheir sinensis. Next base: position 3,658,438 of record NC_066516.1, read on the forward strand.
GAAGAAGCCCTTTGGATCGCTCTTGGCCTCGTTGGCTACCCTAATCTCATAGGTTCTTTTTGCTAGGCTGGTGTTCTTCTTCACCGACCTGGCTAGCTCAACATACCTACCCCTGAGGTGGATTTCTCCGTTCTTTATTTTCCTATAAATTCCTCTCTTCAAGCCTATCTCATGCTTGAGTCTGCGGGTCATCCATTTGGGGTCGTTATTTTCCTTCCTACGTGCTTGGTAAGGGATATGCTGTCTCTGACCCTCTCCAATTACTGTAACTAAATTATTGTAGGTCATTTTTACATGGTTCCCCTGTCTTTCCGGTTCCAGCCCTGAGATCTGGCCCTCATCCAGCCCTAAGGTTCCCCAATTTACCTCCTCAAGGTGTCTTCTAAGCCCCTCATAATCAGCTCGTCTAAAGTCAGGCACCAACACAGGGTTGAGTTCATGGGTCACTGCCCAGTCTATTTTAAACCTAATTTCCTTGTGATCACTGCCATCTAATGCTCCCCCAACATCTAGCTCGCTGATCATATTCTCGGTGTTAGTTAAGACCAAGTCTAGAATGTTGTTACCCCTGGTGGGCTCAGTTACTGTCTGCTTGAGGAAATTATCTTGTATTACTTTCAGAAAATCCTCAGATTCTAGATCACCCACCACGCCTTCCCAGTCTATATTCCTATAGTTAAAATCCCCCATTATGCAGACATTTTTGCCCCTGCTCGCCCTGTCAACCTCTTGCAGTAATATATCAGTGTCCTGCCTGCTAAGGTTGGGTGGCCTGTAACGAACCCCTAGAATTAGTTTGTCTTTCCCTTTGTGGACGTCCACTCAAACTGATTCTGAGTCGCCATTTGTTTGAACAGAATTGTTAGCGGAACATTTAAGTGTGTCTTTAACATAAAGTGCCACCCCCCCTCCCCTTCTTCCCTTTCTATCTTTGTGAAACATCTGATAACCATCTATTTCATACTCCGACATGAAGTTTTTGTTTGCAGTATCCTGTGGGACATTTACTCTGAGTGAGGGAGGCATTTATGATGGAGGCAAGGGGGGTAGCAAGTTCATAGGCAAACTCCTGATAAAGTTTCATGGGTAAATCCAGAGGTGTGGTAGACCTTTTGAGTTTGAGGGATCTGAGCTTTTTGGCAACTTTAAACTTTCAACAGCGGGAGGATTTGACGGGAAGGGGAGGTAGGCGGAGAGGGAGGTAAGGTCCAGGGGGGGAAGGCTTTGACAGATGGATGAGAAGTGAGAGTTAATCAGTTCAGTTGTCTCAAGTGGGGAGGAGAAGAAAGGGAGGAAAGGGAAAGCCGACGATGGGTAACCCAGGTCCCACAAATGGCGTATCTTGGAGAACAACTTGCTGGTGGTGTTGCCCTCCAGGTGTTGTAGTTTGTGGGGATAGTACTCCTTCATCGCCACTGTAATTTTCCTGATGACTGTGTTGCGAAGGGCCCTGTATTTTGCTCGGTCCGTGTGGAATGCGCGGTTCCTTTGCTGCATTAACGCCTTAATCCTCGAGGTCATCCAAAGCAGGTTGGCTGGGTGGGTGTGTAGTGTCTTGATGGGGAAGAAGTGGTGATAGGCCTGAGTGACGGTGGCGAGGGAGTTGTTCCACTTCTCCGTGACGTCATGAAGGGTTAGGACCTTGACCCAAGGATAACCCACCAACCACTGCCCAAACTGCCTTATCTTAGAGTCAGGTGTCGGGCGGGTGGACCTCTGTGAGAGGGTAGGGGAGGGCGTCCATAGGACCGAGGTGTGATTGCTTCGGCCCATGGGGGGAAGGGGCTGAGGGGGGGGTTACCAGTCCGTCAGGTCAGTGAGAATAAGGTCCAGCGTGTTCCTTTCGTGCGTGGGAAAGTTAACAATTTGCGTGAGACACAGGTAAAACAAACATGGAAACATGGACTAGCAGGCAGCAGAAAGCCTGTTGGCTCATTACTAGGATGCCTGCTTTCAGTGATTTAATCAATCCGTTTGCCATAGGAGTGGCTTTCTCGTAACGTCTGCAATATCTATATAGTTCGTTGAGGTCCCCACACAACACGAACTTAGCACCGTGGTACCTAACACGTGTAGCGTCCTCTGTATTAATGAGATGGTTACCTAACGCAGGGCTGGAGGGAGAGCGAGGTGGATTGTACACTGCACATAGTATGATAGTGTCAACCTGGCGAAGGGTATCTTTGATCCACATTGCCTCCACCTCATCGGGAACGTCCACATCGAAGACTGAGGGGTTGAAAGTGTTACTAAAATTCCACCGCCTCTCCTGCCCTCTCTGAGGCGGGACAACACACTGTACCCGTCCACCTGGCACAGCTCTGGGGTCACTTGCCAGGGTTCCGTGAATGTCACTATGTCCGGGTTGATGGTTCTCACTGTGGTAATAACCTCGTCGAGCTTGTTGTTCAGGGAGGTGACGTTGGACATCAGCACTGAGGGGAGGTTACACCACACGCGCGGCACTTTAAAGTGTTTGTACTCGCTATGCTTCACTAAATTAGTCACTGGGCGCACTCTCGTAATTGTTTTGATGGCTCGCTGAACACAACGCGGCCACGGAAACGAAACAGTATCAGTGTTTTTAGTGTGTCGATGGCCGATGAGGGGGTATCCAGCTCCATGCCTGAGCGCCTGAGCTAGCGAAGGAGGTGCTGATAGTAGCGGTAAGCCATACTGCACTGCACTGTTCGATGATGGTGTGGGTGACTGTAGGATTGGGCGGCGGGAAATGTAGTGGTGACGATATATGTGTGTGTGTGTGTGTGTGTGTGTGTGTGTGTGTAGTAGTAGTAACAATAGTAGTGTGTGTGTATATATATATATATATATATATAGATATATATATATATATATATATATATATATATATATATATATATATATATATAGAGAGAGAGAGAGAGAGAGAGAGAGAGAGAGAGAGAGAGAGAGAGAGAGAGAGATTTACAGATTTACATAGAAAATCAGACCACACAGACCCCATGGTCCAGACTTGGTGGTCTGTCCTTAAACCTAAGTGATTTTACATTAATCAGAAGACTCAAACGTTGCATTTCTACTCTAGTTGATATTAAGTTGAAGGAAGTGACGGTCGAGCTTATTTTTGAAGGAGTCAATCGTGTTACACTGGACCACTGATGGTGGAAGCTTATTCCATTCTCGCACTACAACGTTGGTGAAGAAAATTTGGTGCAGTCTGAATTTACTTGTCTACATTTGAGTTTTACGCCATTGTTCCTCGTGCGCAAAGTGTCATCGATCATAAACAATGTTGATCTGTCTACATTCGTGAAACCATTAAGTATTTTAAAACATTCGATCAGTTTTCCTCGGAGGCGACGTTTCTCAAGAGAACATGTTAAGGGTAGAAAGCCTTTCTTCGTAGGATTTGTTGCGCAAGGAAGGGTCATTTTCGTTGCCCGACGCTGAACACCTTCTAATTTAGCAATATCCTTTGCATGGTGGGAGACCAAAACTGTACCGCATATTCCAAGTGGGGTCTGACTAAACTGTTGTAGAGCGAGTATTACATATTTATTCTTGAATACAAAGAATCAATTAATTAAGCCAAAAATTATGTTCGCTTTATTTGCTGCATCGATGAATTGATTTGAGAATTTGAGGTTTGACGCGATTTTGACCCCAAGTCTTTGACGCATTGAACGCTTTTGAGTTTAACGCCGCGCATTTCGTATTCGAACTTCTTATTCCTCGTTCCAACTTGAAGGACCTGGCACTTGTCTACGTTAAAGGGCATCTCCCATCTATCCGACCAAGCTGAAATTTTGTGCAAATCCTCTTGGAGGCTTTGCCTGTCTTCGTCAGTGAGAACCGAGTTGCCAATCTTTGTGTCGTCTGCAAATTTACTAATGCGGTTATTGAGTCCAACATCCACGTCGTTGATGTAAATAATGAAGAGCACTGGGCCACGGACCGAGCCCTGAGGGACGCCACTAGTGACAGGCGCCCACTCTGAGTTAAATCCGTCAATCACTACTCTTTGTTGTCTGTTGCTCAACCAATTCGCGATCCATTGGTTTACTTGACCGTCAATACCTATTTGCTTTAATTTGTAAAGTAATTTATGATGCGGGACTTTATCAAACGCTTTCTGGAAATCAAGATAGACTACGTCCAGTGATTTGGTTACGTCATAAGCAGTGAAGAGGTCGTTATAAAAGGTTAATAGGTTTGATAGGCAGGATCTTTTGTTTCGGAAGCCATGTTGCGAGTCCCCAATCAATGAGTGGCTTTCAAGGTAATTCACAATTTTGTCTCTAATTATGCCTCAAGTAGCTTACCTACAACCGAAGTTAGACTAATGGGCCTGTAATTACCTGGTACTTTTTGTCTCCTTTCTTGAAAATCGGTGTCACGTTAGCCTTTTTCCAATCTGAAGGGACGATGCCTTGTCGCAAGGACATATTGAATACGGTTGTGAGGGAGGAGAGTATTTCGCTCTTTGTTTCTTTCAGCAGAGTTGGATATACTTTGTCAGGTCCAGGACTTTTATTTGTTTTAAGTGAATGGAGAGCTTTAAGGACTTCATCGGTTGTTATTTCAAAATTAGGCAATGCATGCTCGAGATTTACAATAGTACTGGTGTTGGTGGTAGCGATAGGAAGACTGTTAGTATTAAACACCGAGGAAAAGTAATTGTTTAAGAGGTTTGCAATGTGTTGGCTGTCAGTCACTAGTGCACCGTCGCTGTTTGTTAAAGGTCCAATACCACTTTTGATCGCCTTTCTGTTGTTTATGTAACTGAAGAAAGATTTCGGATTATTTTTACAGTTGGCTGCAATATTTTCTTCGTATCTACGCTTTGCCTGACCTACTAGTCGTTTTACTCGTCGCCTGGCATCATTATAAAGTCTAATGTTTTCGGGCGTGCTTTGTTCTTTCTTTAACCTGTAAAACAATTTTCTCTCATTGACTGATTGTTTAATTTCGCTATTAAACCACGGTGGGCTTTTATTAGTGTTAATTCGCTTCTCGCACAAGGGGACGAATGTGTTCTGCTGAGTGAGTAAGTGATTGTTAAGGTTTAGCCAGGCTTCCTCTACGTTGCCGTCATCTGATAGTTGTATTTCTGTTAGTTTTGTCGGATTTCTACGAAGTTAGCTCTTTTGAAATTGGGCACCTTTACTTTATTTTCAGTCACTGATGATTGAGCTTTAATGTCGACGCGCACTAATTTATGATCGCAAGAACCGAGGTGTTCTCCTACCGTGACACTACTGATTAGGTTATCTTGGGTCGTTATAACAAGGTCGAGTATATTATTTTGTCGAGTTGGCTCAGAAACCATTTGGCTTAGATAATTTTCTTCTAGAAATTCGATCATTCTATGTGACTCGCCTTCTGTACCTGACAGTGTCGCCCAGTCGATATGGGGGAGGTTAAAGTCTCCTAATATCAGTGAGTCGCTGTTATTAAGTGACTGCCTTAAGACGCTGTACATTTCAAGGTCGTCATCGAGTGATTGCCCGGGAGGTCTGTAGGTGACAGATATATTTAAGTTGACTTTTGCAATGTTTACTCGCACGCACAAATGTTCAACGTTACTGTTTCCCGGTGTTTTGTCAGTGGGTTGCAAATAGCTTTTTGACATAAAGGGCGACGCCACCGCCTCTACGGTTTACACGATCTTTGTTGAAGAGTCTGTAGCCATCTATGTTGTATTCGGAACTTAAATCAATATTTGTGGTGTCGATAAATGTTTCGGTTATAGCAATTATGTCAAAATTTTCTGTTAAAGCAAGACATCTCAGTTCATCAAATTTGTTTCTTAGGCTACGCGCATTGAAACTAAGGATTTTTAAGTTATCTAGAGGCTTAGTAATAGAGGTGGTGGTACTTGCGGGATCAGGGTTACGGGTTTGTTGCGATGCACGGCGTCTATTTACACGGGTGGGGTGGAGGGACGTGGCCGTGACTCGTTTTTTGTTCGGGTGACACGCACTGCTTCGTTGAGGAGCCTTCCGAGTCTGGCTGCCCCGATGGGAGAAAGGTGCAATCCGTCCCTGTGAAAGAGCTCATTTTGTCCATAGAAATTGTCCCATGTGTTGAGGAACTCCACGTCAAGCTCCTGCAAAGAGTCTGTAAGCGGTTGTTTAGGCTGAAGGCCTTACTGAAAATGTCGCTCTCCGCCCAAGTCCGTGGTAGAACTCCTGAAATCAAAATGTTAGGGGATTTAGTCTTATACTGCTGGATGAGCCTACGGTACTTCTCCAGGAGTTCCTCAGACCGGGTCGTGGTGATGTCGTTCGTACCTGTGTGAATAACAAACAGTGAATCATTAGTAGCCTGGGGGGAGATCTCCTCAAGAGCAGCAGTTATGTCGTCGATCCCAGCACCAGGATAGCAATAGTTCCGTCTTCGACGAGGAACTCTGCCGCAGAACTCAACGACCTGCTGGCGAATCATGGAGTCACCCACCAGGAAGGTGCTCTCCTGCTCGTCCTCCTCCTCCAGAATGGCAAACCTGTTGAAGCAATGAACAGGATAAATCGCTTGTCTGGCTGGTTTGGCTCCTCCATTCACGACGGTGAAGCCATCATGGTCGGTGCCACTAGCATCCTCCCGTTGTGTGGTGTTGTCCGCTGGTGTCGACGGTACCGCTGAGGGCAAGGGGGCGGTTGGAGAAGGGTTTGGCACCACAGCAACGTTAGCCTGGATGAATTCCTGCAAGGAGGCAACAGTGCGAGAAAGCTCTATTATTTTATTCTGACCTGCTTCCATCTTCTCTTCTTGCTCCTGCAGTCTGGTCTCGAGATGCTGCCTGGTGAGAGAAAGCTCTATTATTTTGTTCTGGCCTTCTTCCATCTTCTCTTCCTGCTCCTGCAGTCTTGTCTCGAGATGCTGCCTGGACAGACACAGTCGACAGACAGCAGAACGCCCTGTAAAAAAGTGAGCTGAGAAGCTACCGTTACAAGTACTGCACTTCTTAGGCGCCATCTTAGCTGAAATGAAAGAGATAAAAACACAGAGTGAAGGGGATTAGGAAAGGGGGTGAGGTGTGTGAGAGGTAGTTTAGTAATGGAGGAAAAGTGAGAGAGAGGAGGAGTAGGAAGGGATGTGAGGTGAGTAAAGAGGGGGAAAGAGAGGTGTGTGAGATCAAGGAGGGTTAGGAAATACGTAGGTGAGGTGGGAGAGAGGAGGAGTAGTAAGGGATGTGAGGTGAGTAAAGAGGGGGAAAGGGAGGCGGTGAGTGAGGTGTGTGAGATCAAGGAGGGTTAGGAAATAGGTGAGGTGGGAGAGAGGAGGAGTAGGAAGTGATGTGAGGTGAGTAAAGAGGGGGAAAGAGAGGCGGTGAGTGAGGTGTGTGAGATCAAGGAGGGTTAGGAAATAGGTGAGGTGGTAGAGAGGAGGAGTAGGAAGGGATGTGAGGTGAGTAAAGAGGGGTAAAGGGAGGCAGTGAGTGAGGTGTGAGATCAAGGAGGTTAGGAAATAGGTGAGATGAGTGAGAGGAGTTTGGGAAAGGAGGTAAGTGGGAGAGGAGGAGTAGGAAGGGATGTGAGGTGAGTGAGGGGTGTGCGAACAAGAACGGTTAAGAAAGAGGCGCGGTAAGGTGAGTGAAGGGATGGGTAATTAGGATGTGATGTAAGGTGAGTGAGGGGGGGAGGGCTTAGAACTATGTGGAGGTGAGGGAGGAGTAGGAAGGGCTAATCCTCTAGGGGATGAGGAGGAGCAAAGGGATGTGAGGTGAGCGAGGGTGGGGGGCTTAGGTGAGGTGAGGGAAAGGGGTGTAGGAAGTGTTAATCCTCTAGGGATTTAAAGAGGTGTAATGAGGAGGAGCAGATTGAATCCTCAGGAATTCAAAGGGTGGGTTGTCGACACACCCAAATCACGCGTGAGACACTCAGGAACACAAGGTCACACTCAGGACACACGAAACACTCAGAAACCCAAGCACAAGCACGACTAAACACCCTCAAGTCACTCCAAAACACCTTAAGTACAACAGCACACTCAAAACACTCTGAAACCCACGCAGAGCATTATAAACATCCAAATCACACGTAAAAGCACTGGAAACACAACACACTCGAAACGCAGAACACTCGAAAACAGCCAAATCACACGCAGAAACACCGGAAACAAAACAGCACACTCAAAACGCTCTGAAACCCACGCAGTACACTTAGAAGCAGCCAAATCACACGCAAAAACACCGGAAACACAACACACTTGAATCACTCTGAAACCCACGCAGAACACCCGGAAACAGCCAGATCACACGCAAAAACACCGGAAACACAACACCCGGGAATCACGCTGAGACCCACAGAACACCCAGAAACAGCCAGATCACACGCAAAAACACCGGAAACACAACACACTTTAATCTCTCTGAAACCCACGCAGAACACCCTGAAACAGCCAGATCACACGCAAAAACACCGGAAACACAACACACTTGAATCACTCTGAAACCCACGCAGAACACCCGGAAACAGCCAGATCACACGCAAAAACACCGGAAAGAGAGAGAGAGAGAGAGAGAGAGAGAGAGAGAGAGAGAGAGAGAGAGAGAGAGAGAGAGAGAGAGAGAGAGAGAGAGAGAGAGAGAGAGAGAGAGAGAGAGACTTACAGGTCACTTAGCTTGTAATTAAACCAAGATAAGAAACAACAGTAGTAATGTTCGTGTGTGTGTGTGTGTGTGTGTGTGTGTGTGTGTGTGTGTGTGTGTAAGACTCGATACCTAACTGTTTTGTGTGCGAATTTACGTTAACTGTGTGTGTGTGTGTGTGTGTGTGTGTGTGTGTGTGTGTGTCTGATATGCCTTGACTAATATTTGCGTCAGTATTGTTTGTGTGTTTGCGCCCGGGGGGGAGGAGAAAAAGGAGGAGGAGGAGGAGGAGGAGAAGGAGGAGGAGGAGGAGGAGGAGGAGGAGGAGGAGGAGGAGGTAATGAATGAAGGGTTAGGAGGAAAGTGAGGGAAGATATGTGGAATACATTAGGAAGGGAGAAAGGAATGGAAGAAATAGAGAAAGGAAGGAAGGACGGAAAAAAGAAAATAGGGAAGGAAAGAAAGAAACGAAGGAAAGGAGGAATTAAGAAAGGAAAGAAAAGGAATGAGAGCAGAGAAGAACAACAAGAGAAAGAAAAAGATCATGAAAAGGAAGAAAAATAACAAAAAAAGTAGACAACGGAAAGAAGGATAAAATAGAAGAGTAGAGGAAGAAAGGAAAGAAAAAAATAAGGAAGGAAATGAAAGGACTTAGATAAAAAAGGCATAGCAAGAGAAAGAAAAAGAAAAGAACAAGAAACGAAGAAAAATAAGTGGTGATGAAAACTAAGAGAAGGAAAAACAGAAAAATTAGGAGAAAAATGCGAAAAGAAAAAGAAAGGAGAAAAGGTGGAAGAGAAGAATGACTGATGAGAGAAAAGAGGAAGAGGAAGAGGAAGAGGAGGATAATTAATAGGAGCAGAAGGAGAAGGAGGAGATCAGCGATAAAAGAAAGAGTTTGAAGAGGAAGAGGACGATGAAGTAGAAGCTGAGAAGCAGAAGAAAAGGAGGAGGAGGAGGAGGAGGAGGAGGAGGAGTTATTGTGTGAGTGACTTGAGGCATTTAGCGAGAACACACACACACACACACACACACACACACACACACACACACACACACACACACACACACACACACACACCGCTCTGGTAGCTCAATCGGTTAGAGCGCCGCGCTGCAAGGCTTCATGGCCAAACAGGCGGCGGTTCGAGCCCCGCTCAGGCCGGATTCTTTCCGCTTACTAGGAGTGGTTACTGTCCTCCTTTGATCAAGGGGGATGGGGTGTGTGGTGTGTGAGATCCTGGCAGTACCCAGAGATCGACAAAATGAGCACTTGCTCACGTCGTGAGGGTACCTGCTGGTGAAAGCGAGTCCAACTCGTGATCACGCTAATAATCTCAAGAACAAAGGAGAGAGAGAGAGAGAGAGAGAGAGAGAGAGAGAGAGAGAGAGAGAGAGAGAGAGAGAGAGAGAGAGAGAGAGAGAGTCGGTTTCAGATCACGGATTACGAGGAAAACGAGTCATTGGAAAGGTCTCTCTCTCTCTCTCTCTCTCTCTCTCTCTTCCAGGTAATTAACTGTAGGTAATTCGTCTTCTTTGTCTTTCTTCTTTTTCTTCTTCTTCTTCTTCTTCTTTTTATTCTTCTCTTTATCGTCTTCCTCCTCTTCTTCTTCTTCTATATATATTTTGGGCGGGTTTTTCGTAAGCTGTTTATTGGGCTACTTTTTATAAGGCTCTTGAAAACTCTTTATTGGGCTATTTTTTACGAGGGAGGGTCTTTGGGCTACTTTTTACGAGTCTCTCGGCGACGATGTTGTTGATGTTGATACAATTTTTTCGAAGATTATGAGAGATTTTTGTTAAGTAATTAGAAGTATTTTTGTGGAAGATGGAGATTCGAGGGGAAAAAGGGGAGGAGGAAGAGGAGGTATGGAAGGGGAGGAAAAAATGGATGGTGAAAGAGAGATAAAGAAGAGGGAAGGAAGAGATTGGGAGAGAGAAAGGGAGAGAAGGATGCATAATATTTGGGAGTGAGAGAGGAAAAGAGTTAAGGAAGAAGGAAAATAAAATGGAAGAGAGAGAGATCGAAAGTATGTTGAGTTTTAGGATGAAAGAAGGAAGGAGGGAAGGAGGAAAGAAAGAAGGAAGAGAGATAGGAAGAGAGAGAAAAGGAGAAAAGGAAGAAGGAAGAGAAACATTTAAATGAAGATGTATGAGATTTGGAAGGGAAAGGAAGGAGGAGGAAGAGTGTGATAAAGGGAAGGAAAAGGAATGAGTTGCCAAAGAAGAGGAGTGGGTATAAAAAGGAGAAAAGGAGGAGAAAAGGGTTGATGAAGAAGAGAAGGAAGGTATATAGAAAGAAAGAAGATAAATAAAGAAAAAACAAATTAATAAAAAAATGTGAAAAGAGAGAGAGAGAGAGAGAGAGAGAGAGAGAGAGAGAGAGAGAGAGAGAGAGAGAGAGAGAGAGAGAGAGATAGAGAGAGAGAGAGATAGAGAGAGAGAGAGAGAGAGAGAGAGAGAGAGAGAGAGAGAGAGAGAGAGAGAGAGAGAGAGAGAGAGAGAGAGAGAGAGAGAGAGAGATTGAAGGCAAAGCTACTGTTCTAAAGTTGACAATTTCTGTACAAAACTTTGACACCCCCCCAAAAAAAAATTCTATAGGTTTACTTTTACGCTAAGCTGATTGGAGAGAGAGAGAGAGAGAGAGAGAGAGAGAGAGAGAGAGAGAGAGAGAGAGAGAGAGAGAGAGAGAGAGAGAGAGAGAGAGAGAGAGAGAGAGAGAGAGAGAGAGAGAGAGAGAGAGATTTATGCCATGTTTGTCAGTTACTTTCGTGTGTGTGTGTGTGTGTATGTGTGTGTGTGTGTGTGTGTGTGTGTGTGTGTGTGTGTTTTGGAGCTAGATTGAATTTTCCTCCTCCTCCTCCTCCTCCTCCTCCTCCTCCTCCTCCTCCTCCTCCTCCTCCTCCTCCTCCTCCTCCTCCTCCTCTTTTTTCTCCTTTTCCTCACTCTACCTCCTCCTCCTCCATCTTCTTATTTTCCTCCTCCTCAATTACGACCATCACAACCACTACTTCAAGTATCACCTCCTCCTCCTCGTCTTCCTCCTCCTCCTCCTCGTAATCTCTGGAGGGATAAGCTTCGGCGAGGAAAAATATGAAGGGAATAAAAATAATCCAAGGTATTCGTCGTGGCCGGAGGAAAAGAAGTGGAGGAAAAATATAGTTTACCTCTAAATAGACTTTTTTTCTCCCTCCGTCCCGAGGAGAGAGAAAAATTAGGTGTTATCGTCCACCAATTAAGGTAAGGAGGGGGTAGGGAGAGTGGGAGGAGAGGGATGGGGAGAGAGGGGAGAGGGTAAGAGAGAGAGAGAGAGAGAGAGAGAGAGAGAGAGAGAGACTTACCTATACGGAGAGGAGTGAGGAAATATAAGAGAAGGGAGGGAGTGAGGGAGAAAAGAAGAAATATAACGAAAAAGAAAGAAGGAAAGGAAGAAAAAAAAGTAAGAGAGAGAGGAGAGATAAAATAGGAAAGGGAAAAAGGGAAGGGAGAGGAAAGGAGGAAGAATGAATGTAAAGGGAGAAATATGGAAGGGAGACAATGGAGAAAATAAGGAGGGAAAGAGAGAGGGAGAAAAGGAAGAGGAATGAATGAAAGGGATTGAGAGAAGAGAGAATTAAAGAGAGGGAGGGAGAGAAAGAGAGAGCAGGGATGGAGTGTATATAAGAATTGTGTATTCGAATACGAATACGAGTACTTCAGATTACAACGAATACGAATACGAATTGGAATACACTGAAATGGTTTCAATTCGAAAACAAATATGAATACTTCTTGAAAGTATTCATGAATATGTTAATGAGTACTTTTTATTGAAAAATACCATTTCGACGTAACTTGGTGTAGAACTGTTCGAAGAATACGAATAGTTTCCCCTTGTATTCCAATACGAATGAGAATACTTTGATTTCTATCAATATTTATTCGAATACGAACAAGAATACACCAAATACGGTATTCGAATACGAAAACCAAATACGAATGTTCCAGCCCTGAGAGAGAGAGAGAGAGAGAGAGAGAGAGAGAGAGAGAGAGAGAGAGAGAGAGAGAGAGAGAGCCTGGATACCATTGTCGTCGCTCTCGACAATGTGGGTGCTTTTGACCGGGTGTGGCAAGCGGGATTGCTGGAGAAGCTTCGTGCCAAAGGCATCCGAGGACACCTGCTGCTGCTGATGAGCGACTACCTTCAAAGAAGTAGCCTCCAGGTCGTCGTCGGCGGCCAGCAGTCCAAGGACCTCCCAGTGGGTGCCTCAGTCCCTCAGGGATCTGTGCTGGGACCTGTCCTCTGGAATCTGCACATCGACGACCTTCTCAGGAGTCTGCCAGCAGTCTCTGCATACGCTGACGACTGCACGCTCTCCCTCTCCTACCCTCGCCAAGAAAGCCAGCTGAGGTCAACCAGCAACTACGCTTGATACGGGAGTGGGGGGAGCGCTGGGAGGTGAACTTTGCTCCTGAGAAGACTCAGGCGATGGTGATCTCTCGGTCCCCGGCAGCCACACAAGCTGTCGAAGGAAGGGTGATGTTTGGCTCCGTCACCCTCCCGCTCCAGGATTACGTCAGGATCCTCGGAGTGGACTTGGACCGAGAGCTGCGCTTCGACCACCACCTGAAACACGTCGCCCACCAAGCCTCCCTACTTGTCTCTGCCCTTCGTAGAATGGATAATTTCCTCGACAAGCGAGGAATTATGCTCCTCTACAAGGCCCAGGTAAGATCCTACCTGGAGTACGGGGCTCTGACCTGGATGTCCAGCGCTGCCACACACCTGCAGAGGCTGGACAAGGTGGAGCGACGGGTGCAGCGACTGTTACAGGAGAACAACCACCAGCCGCCCCCTCAGGATATTATACATCTAGACACTCTGGAGCACCGCCGGGACGTCGCTGCGCTGGTGGTGTTCCACAAGGCCCAGGTACAAGGAGTACCACACCTGGTGAGACTGAGGCTCCCCCCGCGAGAGGCTGTGAGAGATACAAGAACGGTACTCTCCAGCCACGAGCAGGTCGGGGTGCCAAGGTCACGCGCCAGCCAGCACCAGCGGACCTTCACCTCCAGGGTGTCCCGCCTGTGGAACACATTCACTGCAGCAGGGCCAACAGTGAGGAAAATGTCCACCCAGCAGGTAAAAGTGGCTGCTCACAGGTGGCGAAAAACATGCCCCACACCACTAGTGATGCTAAATACACAGTGAACAAGTGTAAAGGGGTTTTGAAATAATGGACAAGAAAAAAGTGACATTTTAAGCCCTGAAAAGTGCACAGTGAAACATATGCTACTCGAACGATCGCATAAAGTGTCGTCGGCGAAATACAAATATGTTGTGTACTATAGATTCGTCAGTTTAAATAAAAAAAAAAGAACGAGAGAGAAATGTAAAGCAAACAAGTATGTAAGCCTTTCTCTCTCTCTCTCTCTCTCTCTCTCTCTCTCTCTCTCTCTCTCTCTCTCTCTCTCTCTCTCTCTCTCTCTCTCTCTCTCTCTCTCTCTCTCTCTCTCTCTCTCTCTCTCTCTCTCTCTCTCTCTCTCTCTCTCTCTCTCTCTCTCTCTCCCCTTTCGTTTCCCTTTCCAAGTCATGTTTGATTTGTTTCGGTAAAGTGAGAGAGAGAGAGAGAGAGAGAGAGAGAGAGCGCTTAATGTATAGTTCTGCTTCGAAAATTGTTAAACTTAAGGGGATTGCACTCTCTCTCTCTCTCTCTCTCTCTCTCTCTCTCTCTCTCTTTTAACAGTGCCTCTTGGCTTTTGACACTTTAATCAATATTTTTACACATCCTTCTAACCCTCCTCCTCCTCCTCCTTCCCTCCCTGTTTTCCCTTCCTTCTTCCCTCCTTTCCTCCCTCCATGTCCCTCCTCCATACATCCAATTTGTCCGTGTCATCTCTCTCTCTCTCTCTCCCTTCTCTCCCTCTCTCCTCTTTCTATTCTCTCTTCTATCCTGTTTTATTCTCTCTCTCTCTCTCTCTCTCTCTCTCTCTCTCTCTCTCTCTCTCTCTCTCTCTCTCTCTCTCTCTCTCTCTCTCTCTCTCTCTCTCTCTCTCTCTCTCTCTCTCTCTCTCTCTCTCTCTCTCTCTCTCTCTCTCTCTCTCTCTCTCTCTCTCTCTCTCTCTCTCTCTCTCTCTCTCTCTCTCTCTCTCTCTCTCTCTCTCTCTCTCTCTCTCTCTCTCTCTCTCTCTCTCTCTCTCTCTCTCTCTCTCCGTTCATCTCTTGTTTTCCTGCCAATCATCCTCCCTCTCGTCTTTTCCTCTCTTCTCTCTCCCTCCTCCCATCTCTCTCTGTCTCTCTCGCTCTCTCGCTCTCTCTCTCTCTCTCTCTCTCTCTCTCTCTCTCTCTCTCTCTCTCTCTCTCTCTCTCTCTCTCTCTCTCTCTCTCGTTACTTTATTTTGATGTGGGTGAGAGAGAGAGAGAGAGAGAGAGAGAGTGGGAGAGAGAGTGAGAGTGTGAGAGAGAGGGAGCGAGAGAGAGATGTAGGGATTAGGGTAATCAACTTCTCCTCCTCCTCCTCCTCCTCCTCCTCCTCTTCCTCTTCCTCCTCCTCCTTCCTCCTCCTCCTCCTCCTTCCTCTCCTCCTCCGCCTGTTATTAAATACCAAAGTGAATGGAGGAGAAAGAATAATCGTCTAAGGAGGAGGAGGAGGAAGAGGAAAAGGAGGAGGAGGAGAAGGAGGAGGAGGAGGAGGTATAGGAGGAAAGAGAAGTGGAGGAAAGTTAAGAGGAAACATTCGGTAGGTAAGTGTGTGTGTGTGTGTGTGTGTGTGTGTGTGTGTGTGTGTGTGTGTGTGTGTGTGTGTGTGTGTGTGTGTGTGTGTGTGTGTTTTCAGGTTAATTACATCCGTTCTTACCTTGTTTGTGTGTGTGTGTGTGAGAGAGAGAGAGGATTTAAACTGATCTGATTGTTATTCCTTTCGAACTAATTACATTATCACGCACACACACACACACACACACACACACACACACACACAAACACACACACGTTCATCATTTTAACACCTATAGTTCTAATGTTTTATTTATTTATTTACATTTATTTGTTTTATGATATCTAGAAAATTGAGATAAATTGTGTTTGTTCTCTCTCTCTCTCTCTCTCTCTCTCTCTCTCTCTCTCTCTCTCTCTCTCTCTCTCTCTCTCTCTCTCTCTCTCTCTCTCTCTCTCTCTCTCTCTCTCTGAATGAATGAATGAACATGGTTGTATATATGTGCAGGTTTTCGATTATAGTGTATAAGCTTGTTCTATGTAAATATTTTGTATGTGTTCATATGTTTGTGTATATATGTATGTATGCATAATGCATCCAAGCAAATGTTACTTCTCTTTTCGTTACGTCTGGTGTCGCTACTACTAATACTTTTACTACTTCTATTACTACCACTTCTACTACTACTTCTACGACTACTACTTCAATTACTTCTACGACTACTACTTTTACTACTTCTACGACTACTACTATGACTACTTCTACTACTTCTACTACTACTTCTACTACTAATAATATGTCTACTACTAGTACTACTACTACTACTACTACTATTACTACTACTACTACTACTATTTCAACTTCTACTGTTTCAACTACTATTATTTCAACTACTACTACTACTATTTCAACTATATACGGGCCTCCATCTATTAGAGTTGCGTTGTGAGCGGTATATTTTCTCATATCCTTTCACAAAGCAATTCATTGGCCCCACCCCGCCAATGACTGTGGCCGACAACCATCTTTATTTAATATTACAAACTTTACTAAACATTTTATTTTTAAGCTAACAGAGCTTGTGGTTGATACGACTATCAACCACCGTCGCCTCAAAGTCCAGGTCAGCAATGCGGGTGGTTTTGGGTGCAGGTGACCTGGTTCCTCTCAGGCAGACCAAGGCTGACCTCAGGAGGGAGAAGGACAGCCTGCATCTCATCCAGGCGACCACACTGCTTCTTGGCTGTTGTTTCTTATCCGCCAGTGTTTCGGCGAGTCTTGCGTAGAAGCTCTGCGCCCTTGGTCCCATCCCTCCTGCCGTCGTGAATACTACCGGGGTGAAGGAGCCCTGGTCCACATTTTGTATTCTTTTTTCATATGCTCTGTTCTTCTCTTGTTCGTTTCTTCTGTGGGCTGCATCAAGGGTCAGGTCTCTGTGGCAATGGGCCATGGGATCAAAGATCCTTATGTCAAAATATGCCCTTTGTCCACGAGTCCAAAACCCTCTGGCGCTAAGATCCACTCGTGCTTCGTTCGAAACATTAGCGGTGCGTCTGGCGAGGTGTTCGCCTTGCAGAGGGAGCAGCATGGGTTCCACAGTCACGTCGTGGCAGACTTCTTTCAGCATCTGAGCTGTTACGTCTCTTACTTCATCATGTCTCATGCAGACGAAACCTCCTCTCTTGCATGTCATGGCATGATTTTGGTTGAAGGGTGAGCCACAGTTACACATGTTTGGGAGCCCATCCACTGGCCAGCCATACCTGAGGGCAAGGGCATCAGTAAATTCTTTTTTGTTTAAGTTGAAGCCTTTTGCCCTGATAGGTAGTGTGATTAGCCAGTTTGAAGCGCCCACTACCTGTGCAATATCTGTCCTCCTCCTTGTGTCTTCTGGGAGTTCTCTCATTAGGTCACTCAGAGTGTCTCTCTGTTTTCCTTCTCTGTTTATGGAGATTTCATTCCTTAGTGACCAAATATCTTGAGGGTTGTCTTCTCCCCTTTCATTTTGATACTATTTCAACTACTACTACTACTACTGCTACTACTACTATTTCAACTACTACTACTATTTCAACTACTACTACTACTACAACTACTACTACTATTTGAACTACTACTACTATTATGACTACTATTACTATTTATTATAATTATGATTGTAATGATTGTGATGATTGTTAGTAAGCGATATAATTGTTGTTCTGGTAGTAATGATAATATTGATATTATTACTATTGTCATTTTTTTGTTATGATTATTATTACTAGTACTACTAGTATACTATATAATTATTGTTGGTATTATTATTATTATTATTATTATTATTATTATTATTATTATTATTATTATTATTATTATTATTATTATTATTATTATTATTATTATTATTATTATTATTATTATTATTATTATTATTATTATTATTAGTGTTATTATTATAATTATTATTATTATTATTATTATTATTATTATTATTATTATTATTATTATTATTATTATTATTATTATTATTATTATTATTATTATTATTATTATTATTATTATTATTATTATTATTATTATTATTATTATTATTATTAATATCATTATTATTATTATTAGTGTTATGATTATTATTATGTTATTATTATTATTATTATTATTATTATTATTATTATTATTATTATTATTATTATTATTATTATTATTATTATTATTATTATTATTATTATTATTATTATTATTATTATTATTATTATTATTATTATTATTATTATTATTATTATTATTATTATTATTATTATTATTATTATTATTATTGTTGTTGTTGTTGTTGTTGTTGTTGTTGTTGTTGTTGTTGTTGTTGTTGTTGTTGTTGTTGTTGTTATTATTATTATTATTATTATTATTATTATTATTATTATTATTATTATTATTATTATTATTATTATTATTATTATTATTATTATTATTATTATTATTATTATTATTATTATTATTATTATTATTATTATTATTATTATTATTATTATTATTATTATTATTATTATTATTATTATTATTATTAGTGTTATTGTTATTATTATTAGTATGTTATTATTCTTATTAGTGTTTATTATTATTATTAGTGTTATTATTATTATTGTAACTTATTATAATCACTATTGTAATCATTGTTATTGCTAACATAAGCAATTAAATATTGAGTAATGTGTGTTAAGATGACTGACTGTCAGTCTTTACATACATAAACTTAATGTCCATAGAGAGCATCAGCTCAATGGACTAGGGTCTAATTTATTGATGTAAATTATGTAAAAATTTTAAATTTATATAAGACCAATAAACATCAATCAATCAATCTCTCTCTCTCTCTCTCTCTCTCTCTCTCTCTCTCTCTCTCTCTCTCTCTCTCTCTCTCTCTCTCTCTCTCTCTCTCTCTCTCTCTCTCTCTCTCTCTCTCTCTCTCTCTCTCTCTCTCTCTCTCTCTCTCTCTCTCTCTCTCTCTCTCTCTCTCTCTCTCTCTCTCTCTCTCTCTCTCTCTCTCTCTCTCTCTCTCTCTCTCTCTCAACACTCAAAAAGACAAAAATAAAAAAGCAATTGCCACTCAGCCATTCCATACAATCATTTCGAGTGCGTGAGTGCATCCGTGTGTATATGTGTGTGTGTGTGTGTGTGTGTGTGTGTGTGTGTGTGTGTGTGTGTGTGTGTGTGTAACGAAGAGGTGGAGATAAAAAGGAAAGAGTAAGAGAAAGGGGGAAGAGGAATGAATGGGGGAGAGAAGAAAGAAGAAAGGGAAGGAGATGAGGAAGGAGGAAGAATGGAAGAGAGTAAGGGAGGAGGAAGGAGGAAGTGGAGTAGAGATGAGGGAGGAGGAAGAAGGAGTTGGAGGATAAAAGAAAGGAAGAAGAGTAGTAAGTAGTTTGAGGAAAGATAAGGAGAATTTAAAGGAGGAGAGGAAGAAGGAGGTAGAGGAAAGGAAGAAGTGGAGGAGGAGGTGCATGGAGAAGAGGTGGAGGAACAATTTGTCACCTGTTGACGATAATGAAGGTCTCTCTCTCTCTCTCTCTCTCTCTCTCTCTCTCTCTCTCTCTCTCTCTCTCTCTCTCTCTCTCTCTCTCTCTCTCTCTCTCTCTCTCTCTCTCTCTCTCTCTCTCTCTCTCTCTCTCTCTCTCTCTCTCTCTCTCTCTCTCTCTCTCTCTCTCTCTCTCTCTCTCTCTCTCTCTCTCTCTCTCTCTCTCTCTCTCTCTCTCTCTCTCTCTCTCCTCTTTTCTTCCTCTTTTCTCTCCCTCTTTACCGTTCTCTCGCCCACTCTCTCTCACCCACTCTTCCTCCATATCTCGTTTTTCCTTTCCTACTCTTCTCATTCCCCTTCCTTCCCTCTTCTCCTTCTCCCTCTCTCCCTGACTCTCCTCCTTTCTCTCCCTGCTTTTCCTTTCTTCCTTTTCAACTTTCCTCCTTATCTACCTTCCCACCCTTTCCTCTTTCTTCCTTCTCCTCCTCCTCCTCCTCCTCCTCCTCCTCCTCCTCCTCCTCCTCCTCCTCCTCCTCCTTCTCCTCCTCCTTTGAACTGCTCTGTAGGCATTGAAGTCCTCTGCAGGCACCAGTGAACTGCTCTGCAGGCACCTAGTGACTGTCAGGCAGATCACGGCTATACAGCAGGCAACCTCGTAAATAGCTAATAGGCTTTCTGTTGCCTGTCATTCCATGTTTCCATGTTTCTTCCTTCTCTTCTTTCCTTCCCTTCCTTTCCTCCCTCTCTCCTCCTTCCCTTCTTCTTGCCTTCCTATTAATCAATTTAAGAAGTTTACACGCAGGAACGGCCATAACTCAACTGTGTGTGTGTGTGTGTGTGTGTGTGTGTGTGTGTGTGTGTGTGTGTGTGTGTGTTTAAATATATATTATACCTGCTATTAGTGAAACTGTGTGCATGTGCGTGTGTGTGTGTGTGTGTGTGTGTGTGTGTGTGTGTGTGTGTGTGTGTGTGTGTGTGTGTGTGTGTGTGTGTTTAACTATATATTATACCTGCTATTAGTGAAACTGTGTGCATGTTCGTGTGTATGTGTGTGTGTGTGTGTGTGTGTGTGTGTGTGTGTGTGTGTTTGCATAATTCTCACACACAAATTCTATCATCAACATAATTCTTTGATTTTTGTTCATCTCGACGGCTAAATATTAACATATCTGCCTTAATTATTTCCTTACATAAAATCCAATTGTTCCGCTGCTGTCTATCGGTCTAGAAATCAGGTTTTGTTGATACATTCCTTTAATCTTTCCTGATAAAAACTTTCATTATTCTAAAGATCTGTTTGGATAGCTAAATATTGCCACATCTTTCTTTAATTCTTCCAAAATATCAAATCCTTTTATTCTTTCTCGATTTCTGGAGGGTAAAATTTTCTCAAACATGTATTTAATCTTTCCTTATATAAAAGTCATTGCTATCTCGCTCTATCCAGAAGGCTGAATCATCTCACATCTTGGTTTAGTCATCCCTAACATAAGAGTTTTTGCTGTGTGGTCTTTTTTTGAAGGTGGCTGTCTAGGGACGATTTTAATTAGCGTCAACCCTTCCTCTCTCCAAGACGTGTTTATAGAGGATGATTATTATCGCTTCTACTACTAAGTCTTAATCTCTTACTGTATTTTTCGCTGAAGGTTGTTAAGTTTTTCTTCCTCTTCTTTTTCTTGTTCTTCTTCTTGGTTCTGTTGTTGTTGTTGTTGTTGTTGTTGTTGTTGTTGTTGTTGTTGTTGTTGTTGTTGTTGTTGTTGTTGTTGTTGTTGTTGTTTTTATTTTTTTCATTTGTTCTTGTTCTTTTTCTTCTTGTTCATTTTCCTGTTTTTTCTGTTATTTTTTCTTCATTTTCTTCTTCTCTTTCTCCTTGTTCTTCTTGTTCTTGTTATTCTTCTTCTTGTGGCTACTCTTCCTACCTTCTCATTCTAACCATACTACTGTGTGTGTGTGTGTGTGTGTGTGAGAGAGAGAGAGAGAACATTAATAAAGCTATGTCAACCGCTGCATCATTTAATTGTCTCATCATTACTCTCTCTCTCTCTCTCTCTCTCTCTCTCTCTCTCTCTCTCTCTCTCTCTCTCTCTCTCTCTCTCTCTCTCTCTCTCTCTCTCTCTCTCTCTCTCTCTCTCTCTCTCTCTCTCTCTCTCTCTCTCTCTCTCTCTCTCTCTCTCTCTCTCTCTCTCTCTCTCTCTCTCTCTCTCTCTCTCTCTCTCTCTCTCTCTCTCTCTCTCTCTCTCTCTCTCTCTCTCTCTCTCTCTCTCTCTCTCTCTCTCTCTCCCTCCATAGGTAATTACTTGCCCTAATGAGCTGTTGCACTTTAGTTAGAGAGAAATAGTTGATAGTTAGCTTCGTTGTGGCATTAATAGTCGCTTTAATGTGTGTACGTGTGTGTGTGTGTGTGTGTGTGTGTGTGTGTGTGTGTGTGTGTGTGTGTGTGTGTGTGTGTGTGTGTGTGTGAAATAGAGAAGAAGGTACGTGGGGTGGTAGCAGAGAGAGAGAGAAATGAAGATGGATGGATGGAGAGAAGGATGGAGTTATGGAGGAAGGCGATTGAAGGATTGGAGGAGAGGGAGAGAAATGATTGATTAGGAAGCTGAAGGGAGGGAAGTGGGAGGGAAGGAGGGAAGGAAGGGAGGGAGGGAGGGAGATAAGATGACGTGCTTGTTTTAGTAGATATGGAAGAAAATTGAAGGGCGAGAAGGGAGAACGAGGAGGAGGAGGAGGAGGAGGAAGAAGAGAGGAAGATAGGTGAAGAAAGGATGAAGAATGATTACCTTTTTTCCTCTTTCTTTCTTTCTTTCATTATTTATTCCTTTCCTTCCTTCTTTTCTTTCTTTCATTCTGTATTTTCTTCCTTCATATCTTCACTTGTTGCTACCTTTACTTATTCTCTCTCTCTCTCTCTCTCTCTCTCTCTCTCTCTCTCTCTCTCTCTCTCTCTCTCTCTCTCTCTCTCTCTCTCTCTCTCTCTCTCTCTCTCTCTCTCTCTCTCTCTCTTCCTTTTCTCTCACCCCTGTCCATTTTTCTAACCTACTCCATTTTCTGTTTCTCTCCCTCTCTCTTTCTCTATATTTTCTCTCTTCCTTTTTCATTCTCTTTAATACTCCCCTTTCATCTCTCTCTTTTTCTTTCTCTTTCTGTCTCTCTATCTGTTTATTCATATATATGTATGTATGTATCTATCTATGTATCTATCTGTATTCATCTATCTATCTATTCCAATCTATCTTTCTATCTCTATCTGTAACATATGTGGTAAGAATGAAGGAAGAAAAGAATAAAAGAGGAGAAGAAATTAAGGAATGTAAGGAAGTGTAAAGAGACGGAAGGATGGAAGAAAGGAAGGAAGGAAGGAAGGTAGGAGAGGGAGAGAGAGAGAGAGAGAAAGAGAGAAGGGAGGGGGAGGGGGAGGAAAGGAGAGATAGATGGATGAAGAGAGTGAAAGAGGAGGGAGAGAGAAGGAGATAAGAGAGAGAGATAAGGAGGGACTTTATGGAGATTATACCTCTGTGTTTGCCTTAGATTTACCTCTCTCTCTCTCTCTCTCTCTCTCTCTCTCTCTCTCTCTCTCTCTCTCTCTCTCTCTCTCTCTCTCTCTCTCTCTCTCTCTCTCTCTCTCTCTCTCTCTCTCTCTCTCTCTCTCTCTCTCTCTCTCTCTCTCTCTCTCTCTCTCTCTCTCTCTCTCTCTCTCTCTCTCTCTCTCTCTCTCTCTCTCTCTCTCTCTCTCTCTCTCTATATCTCTCTCTCTCTCTCTCTCTCTCTCTCTCTCTCTCTCTCTCTCTCTCTCTCTCTCTCTCTCTCTCTCTCTCTCTCTCTTTAAACATGTATACATATATTTATAGAGATGGAAAACTTAAAGTTGTGAGTTGGCGTCCACAACTATTTTAAAAGTTTTTCTGATGTACAGATACCTGTGAGGGTTACTGCACAAAAACATAAAACATACTTAAAAAGTACACTGGATATATTATAAATATAATACTTATAAATATGATAAACACTAATTACAATATTTACAGTCATCTCAAGTGTGGAGCAGGAACGGCGTGGGGAGGGTGCCTCTCCAAATATTGGCAGCTACTTTCGCCTGGTGTGTGGACACGCGTCGAGATCAGGCGTGGCCTCCGTGAAGCCGTTCCAAAGACGCGCTGCCCTGGCCTTGTACGTCCGCTGGTGCTGCGACGTGTGTGAGTGAGGCACCGCCACTCGTTGGCTCCCGGCTGCTGCCTGTCGCGTCGCTCGTTGGGCGAGGTGTGGCGTCAAGCACAGCCTGCTGAGATGAGGCGTGTGCAGCACCTGAGTGTTATGACAGACTGCCAGTGCTGCTACCTCGCGACGGTGCTCCAGGGATGTGATGCTGGCAGGGATCTCCACCTCATCCCCCAGCAGTCGGAGGGCGCGTCTCTCCACCGCGTCAAGGCGCCGGGTGTGGGTGACGGCGCTGGACATCCACGACAAGGCACCGTATTCCATACAAGGGCGGATCTGTGCCTTGTACAGCGTCAGGATTCCTCGGGGGTCCAGGCTGCCAGCCACCCTGCGGAGGGCAGACACACGCTGAGAAGTCTGGCGGGCCACAGTCGCGATATGCTAGTCGTAGCGCAGCTCCCGGTCGATGGTGATTCCCAGGACCTTGATGTTATCCTGGAGGGGCAATTGGACGTCCCCAAACCGTAATTGTCCCTCCACGCCCTGTGTTGCAGCGGGAGACCGAGAGACGACCATAGCATGTGTTTTGTCGGGAGCAAAGTTGACCTGCCACGAGACAGCGATGGTGCAGTCATCGGCATAAGCTTTGACTACAGGGAGCTGGCGGAGTAGGTCATCTATGTAGATGTTCCACAGGACTGGCCCCAGTATTTAGCCCTGTGGAACTGAGGCTACTATAGGGGCGGGCGTCGAGGTCCGGCCATTAACAACTACCCGAAACGACCTACCTTGGAGGTAGTCTTCGAGTAGAGTCAACAGACTCCCCTCTATACCCTTGGCACGAAGTTTTGCCAGAAGGCCAGAGTGCCACACTCGATCAAAGGCGCCGGCAATGTCTAGCGCCACCACGAGTGTGTCCAGGCCTTCATCAAGGGAATCTTGCCACTCTTGTGAGAGGAGCAGAAGGAGATCAGAGGTGGAGCAGCCCGCCCTGAACCCGAACTGGTAAGGAGAGAGAAGGTTGTTGTCGGTGAGGTGTTTCCCGATGACAGCAGCCAGCATCTTCTCGAACACCTTACCCATGGCGGACAGCAGGGAGATGGGCCGGTAGTGGTTCGGGTCAGTCCTGGAGTCTTTTTTGTGGACAGGAACCACATTAGCTTCCTTCCAGGCGGCTGGCCACTACTTCTCCTCGAGGCAGGCACTAAAGATGTTGGCGAGAGGCTCGGACAGCTCCTTGGCACAGTTCTTTAGTACCCTGGGGCTGATGTTATCAGGGCCTGTGGCTTTCCCCGCACCAACATCCCGGAGTACTTTTTCCACATGTGCCGCGGTGACCGAGACCGACGTGATGGTGTGGTCAGACTCCCGGGAAAGGATGGGTGGGGGCGGTAGGGATCATCTACTTGCATTTTTCGTACAAATAGTTCAGCTAGGAGAGCAGCCTTGTCCTCACTGCTCGTGGCCGTGGACCCGTCTGGCCTGGTGAGGGGGGTGCACGCTGTCCTGCCTCATCGTTCCCTGCCGCTCCTTGACGAGAGCCCACCACGTCTTGCTACCCACTCCAGGGCTGGTGAGTTTACTCCTCATCACTTCCTCCCAGTGTTTCTTCGCCCACTTGGAGGTGGCTGCCATCCTCCTGCACGCTGTTCAGTGTAGAAGGAAGTTCTGATGGGAGGGGCGTTGTTTGTACCTCCGCCAGGCTGCATATTTGGCCTCGGCAGCATTATAGCAGCTATAGCCGAATCATTTTGGGTCACTGGCCTTGGCGAAGTACGTGCGATGAGGTACAAGCTGGGCCTGGAGGGCGAGCAGCCTCGAGGTGAGGGCGTTGACTTTCTTTTCAACATCCTCAACCAGTAGATCCTCCCAGTCTGTGGTGCTGAGGGCTTGCCTCAAGGCTGGCCAATTTGCCTCCTCCCAGAGCCATATCGTTCGTGGTGCAGCCGCTTCTCTCGCCGCGTCAAGCTGAATGTGAGTCGGCACTGCATGGTGGTCAGAACTACCCACTTTATCCAGCTGCTGGCACCTGACGTTAGCTTCAGGGAGGTCAGACAACACTGGATCGAGAAGCCCCCCTCGTTCATGGGTCGGGAACGTGACGTGGTTGACGAGCCCTTGCACTGACACTAAACACACACACACACACACACACACACACACACACACACACACACACACACACACACACACACACACACACACACACTCTCTCTCTCTCTCTCTCTCTCTCTCTCTCTCTCTCTCTCTCTCTCTCTCTCTCTCTCTCTCTCTCTCTCTCTCTCTCTCTCTCTCTCTCTCTCTCTCTCTCTCTCTCTCTCTCTCTCTCTCTCTCTCTCTCTCTCTCTCTCTCTCTCTCTCTCTCTCTCTCTCTCTCTCTCTCTCTCTCTCTCTCTCTCTCTCTCTCTCTCTCTCTCTCTCTCTCTCTCTCTCTCTCTCTCTCTCTCTCTCTCTCTCTCTCTCACTCTCTATCTCTCTCTCGCTCTCTCTCTCTCTCTCTCTCTCTCTCTCTCTCTCTCTCTCTCTCTCTCTCTCTCTCTCTCTCTCTCTCTCTCTCTCTCTCTCTCTCTCTCTCTCTCTCTCGCCCCCCCCCCCCTCAAGGCAATCACTTAATAACAGCGACTCACTGATATTAGGAGACTTTAACCTCCCCCATATCGACTGGGCGACACTGTCGGGTACAGAAGGTGAGTCACATAGAATGATCGATTTTTTAGAAGAAAATTATCTAAGCCAAATGGTTTCTGAACCAACTCGACAAAATAACATACTTGACCTTGTTATAACGACCCAAGATAACCTAGTCAGTAATGTCACGGTAGGAGAACACCTCGGTTCCTGCGATCATAAACTAGTGCGCGTTGACATTAGAGCTCAAACATCGGTGACTGAAAATAAAATAAAGGTGCCCAATTTCAAAAGAGCCAACTTCGTTGAAATCCGACGGAAACTAATAGATATGCAACTATCAGATGACGGCAATGTAGAGGACGCCTGGCTAAGCTTTAAAAATCACTTACTCACTCAGCAGGACACATTTATCCCTTTGTGCGAGAAGCGAATGAACACTAATAAAAGCCCACCTTGGTTTAATAGAGAGATTAAACACTCAGTCAAGGAGAGAAAATTGTTTTACAGGTTAAAGAAAGAAAAAAAGCATGCCCGAAAACATTAGACTATAATGATGCCAGGCGACGAGTAAACAGATTAGTGCGTCAGGCAAAGCGTAGATATGAAGAAAATATTGCAGCCAACTGTAAAAATAATCCGAAATCCTTCTTCAGTTACATAAACAACAAATAGGCGATCAGAAGTGGAATTGGACCCTTAACAAACAGCGACGGTGCACTAGTGACTGACAGCCAACACGTTGCAAACCTATTAAAATAATTACTTTTCCTCGGTGTTTAATACTAACAGTCCTCCAACCACTACCACCAACACCAATACTAATGTAAATCCCGAGCATGCATTGCCTAACTTTGAAATAAAACCCGATGGAGTCCTTTAAGCCCTCAAATCACTTAAAACAAATAAAAGTCCTGGACCTGACAAAGTATATTCAACTCTGCTGAAAGAAACAAAGAGCGAAATACTCTCCTCCCTCACAACCGTATTCAATATGTCCTTGCGACAAGGCATCGTCCCTTCGGATTGGAAAAAAGCTAACGTGACACCGATTTTTAAGAAAGGAGACAAAAAAGTACCAGGTAATTACAGGCCCATTAGTCTAACTTCGGTTGTAGGTAAGCTACTTGAGGGCATAATTAGAGACACAATTGTGAGTTACCTTGAAAGCCACTCATTAATTGGGGACTCACAACATGGCTTCCGAAACAAAAGATCCTGCCTATCAAACCTATTAACCTTTTATAACGACCTCTTCACTGTTTATGACGTAGCCAAATCACTGGACTTAGTCTATCTTGTTTTCCAGAAAGCGTTTGATAAAGTCCCACATCATAAATTACTTTACAAATTAAAGCAAATAGGTATTGACGGTCAAGTAAGCCAATGGATCGCGAATTGGTTGAGCAACAGACAACAAAGAGTAGTGATTGACGGATTTAACTCAGAGTGGGCGCCGGTCACTAGTGGCGTCCCTCAGGGCTCGGTTCTTGGCCCAGTGCTCTTCATTATTTACATCAACGACGTGGATGTTGGACTCAATAATCGCATTAGTAAATTTGCAGACGACACAAAGATCGGTAACTCGGTTCTCACTGACGAAGACAGGCAAAGCCTCCAAGAGGATTTGCACAAAATTTCAGCATGGTCGGATAGATGGGAGATGCCCTTTAACGTAGACAAGTGCCAGGTCCTTCAAGTTGGAACGAGGAATAAGAAGCTCGATTACGAAATGCGCGGCGTTAAACTCGAAAGCGTTCAATGCGTCAAGGACTTGGGGGTCAAAATCGCGTCAAACCTTAAATTCTCACAGCAATGCATCGATGCAGCAAATAAAGCGAACAGAATGTTGGGCTTCATTAAAAGAAACTTTTTATTCAAGAATAAAGATGTAATACTCCTGCTCTACAATAGTTTAGTCAGACCCCACTTGGAATATGCGGTACAGTTTTGGTCTCCCCATCATGCAGAGGATATTGCTAAATTAGAAGGTGTTCGGCGTCGGGCAACGAAAATGATCCCTTCCTTGCGCAACAAATCCTACGAAGAAAGGCTTTCCACCCTTAACATGTTCTCTCTTGAGAAACGTCGCCTCCGAGGAAAACTGATCGAATGTTTTAAAATACTTAATGGTTTCACGAATGCAGACAGATCAACATTGTTTATGATCGATGACACTTTGCGCACGAGGAACAATGGCGTAAAACTCAGATGTAGACAAGTAAATTCAGACTGCACCAAATTTTTCTTCATCAACGTTGTAGTGCGAGAATGGAATAAGCTCCCACCGTCAGTGGTCCAGTGTAACACGATTGACTCCCTCAAAAAAAAGCTCGACCGTCACTTCCTTCAACTTAATATCAACTAGAGTAGAAATGCAACGTTTTGGAGCCTTCTGATTAATGTAAAATCACTTAGGTTTAAGGACAGACCACCTAGTGTGGACCATGGGGTCTGTGTGGTCTGATTTTCTATGTAATTTTATATAAATATCTCTCTCTCTCTCTCTCTCTCTCTCTCTCTCTCTCTCTCTCTCTCTCTCTCTCTCTCTCTCTCTCTCTCTCTCTCTCTCTCTCTCTCTCTCTCTCTCTCTCTCTCTCTCTCTCTCTCTCTCTCTCTCTCTCTCTCTCTCTCTCTCTCTCTCTCTCTCTCTCTCTCTCTCTCTCTCTCTCTCTCTCTCTCTCGTAATGTATGATTTAGCTGCTGGCGAAGGGGGAATTAAAGAGAAAAAAAGAGAGAGAGAAGGGTAGATCAGAGAGAGAGAGAGAGAAGAAACTGTGCCCTGGGTGACGTTTACTGTGTGTGTTTGTGTGTGTGTGTGTGTGTGTGTGTGTGTGTGTGTGTGTGTGTGTGTGTGTGTGTGTGTACTTTGATGCCGTTCAAAGAACTTCTATTTTTTCACTTGTTTTTCTTTCTATTATTGTGTTAGGATGATGACGGCGATGAATTTGACAATGATGGCTAGAATTTATAATGTAACAGGTAGTAGTAGTAATATTTTAAATAGCAGTGGTATATAAAAGCTTTTAGCGGAAGTAATTATTGTTGTAAGAGTACTAATTGGCATTGTTGTAGTAATGAAACAATTGTAATAACATACATCATACATCACGGCAGCCATCACTTGCTCTCGTGCCCACAACCTTGATTCTCCAGAATTTTCCACCATCTGGCTAAGACTTCATTGTCATTCTATTACTAAATACATCTATGTTGTGTACCTCTCACCTAACTCAACTAACTATGTAAAATTCTTTGACTATTTGAACTTTAAAGTGGAGCACATCTGGATCCACTCTCCCTTCGGTGAAATCTCCATCCTAGAAGATTTCAATGTTCACCACCAACTTTGGCTTTCATCCTCTTTCCCTGACCAGGCTGGTGAACAAGCCTACAACTTTGCTATCCTCAACGATCGAGAGCAGTTGGTCCAGCACCTTACACGTATTCCCGACCGTCTTGGAGATCGGCCCAACATTCTGGACCTCTTCCTTACCTCAAACCCTTCTGCTTATTCTGTCAAACTGTTCTCTCCGTTGGGCTCCTCCGATCACAGTCTTATTTCTGTATCCTGTCCTATCGCTCCTGTACACCCTCTGGACTCACCGAGGAGGCGGTGCTTCTGGCATTTTGCTTCAGCTCGGTGGGACGACCTGAGGATGTACTTTTCTGATTTCCCGTGGAATGATTATTGCTTCCAGGATAGAGACCCTCTGTGTGTGCTCAGCGCATCACAGAGGTGATTGTCTCTGGAATGGAGGCATACATTCCACGTACTTTCTCTACTCCTCACGCTAAAAAGCCTTGGTTTAATCACGCTTGTTCTCGTGCTGTCAATGATAGAGAGGTAGCTCACAAAAGGTACCAGAGCCTTCAAATTAATGCTAATTATGAACTTTACATTTCTGCCCGGAATCGTGCCAAATTTATTCTCCGACTAACCAAAAAACTCTTTCATTAATAGAAAATGCCAAAACCTTGCTTTCTCTATCTCTTCCCGTGACTTCTGGCATCTAGCCAAAAACATCTCCTCCAACTTCACTTCTTTATCTTTCCCTCCACTCCTCAGTCCTGACGGCAACACTGCCGTCTCATCTATCTCTAAGGCTGAACTCTTCTCTCAAACTTTTTCTAAAAACTCTACTCTGGACGATTCTGGACATATTCCTCCTACTCATCCCCCCTCTGACTCCTTTATGCCTGTTATAAAGATTCTTCAAAATGATGTTTTCTATGCCCTCTCTGGCCTCAATCCTCAGAAGGCTTATGGACCTGATGAAGTGCCTCCTATTGTCCTTAAAACTGTGCCTCCGTGCTGTCACCCTGCCTGGTCAAACTCTTTCGCCTCTGCCTGTCAACATTTACCTTTCCTTCCTGCTGGAAGTATGCCTTCATACAGCCTGTGCCTAAGAAGGGTGACCGCTCCAATCCCTCAAACTACCGTCCTATAGCTTTACTTTCTTGTCTATCTAAAGCTTTTGAATCAATCCTTAACCGGAAGATTCAAGAGCACCTTTCCACTTCTGACCTTCTATCTGATCGCCAGTATGGGTTCCGCAAGGGGCGTTCCACTGGTGATCTCCTTGCCTTCCTAACTGACTCTTGGTCATCCTCTCTTAGCCGTTTCGGTGAAACCTTTGCTATTGCGCTGGACATATCAAAAGCTTTTGATAGGGTCTGGCACAAATGTTTGCTTTCCAAACTACCCTCCTACGGTTTCTATACTTCTCTCTGTACCTTTATCTCCAGTTTCCTTTCTGACCGTTCTATTTCTGTTGTGGTAGACGGTCACTGTTCTTCCCCTAAACCTATTAACAGTGGTGTCCCACAGGGTTCTGTCCTATCTCCCACTCTCTTTCTGTTGTTCATTGATGATCTTCTTTCCAAAACGAACTGTCCTATCCATTCTTACGCCGATGACCCCACTCTGCATTATTCAACTTCTTTTAATAGAAGACCCACCCTACAGGAACTTAACGATTTAAGGCTGGAGGCAACAGAACGCTTAGCCTCTGACCTTACTATTATTTCCGATTGGGGCAAGAAGAACCTGGTGTCCTTCAACGCCTCAAAAACACAGTTTCTCCACCTATCCACTCGACACAATCTTCCAAACAACTATCCCCTATTTTTTGACAACACTCAGCTATCACCTTCCTCAACACTAAACATCCTCGGTCTATCCTTAATTCAAAATCTCAACTGGAAACTTCATATCTCATCTCTTACTAAATCAGCTTCCTCGAGGCTGGGCGTTCTGTACCGTCTCCACCAGTTCTTCTCCTCAGCACAATTGCTACCCATTTACAGGGGCCTCGTATGGAGTATGCATCTCATGTGTGTGGGGGGGAGTTCCACTCACACAGCTCTCCTTGACAGAGTGGAGTCAAATGCTCTTCGTCTCATCAGCTCTCCTTCTCATACTGATAATCTTCTACCTCTCAAATTCCGCCGCCATGTTGCCTCTCTTTCTATCTTCTATCGATATTTTCATGCTGACTGCTCTTCTGAACTTGCTAACTGCATGCCTCCCCTCCTCCCGCGGCCCCACTGCACACGACTTTCTACTCATTCTCATCCCTGTACTGTCCAAACCCCTTATGCAAGAGTGAACCAGCATCTTCACTCTTACATCCCTCACGCTGGTAAACTCTGAAACAATCTTCCTTCATCTGTATTTCCTCCTGCCTACGACTTGAACTCTTTCAAGAGGGGGTGTCAGGACACCTCTCCTCCCGAAATTGATCTCTCTTTTTGGACACTCCTTTGACCTCTGTTCGGGAGCAGTGAGCAGCGGGCTTTTTTTTTTCTTTGCGCCCTTGAACCGTCTCTTTAGATGTAAAAAAAAAAAAAAATAAAATAAAATTCGCCTGCTCCACTAATGGGCTGGGGTCCTTCAAAAGGCCCCTCAAGACAGCTTACCGGCGCTATAGGCAGCATCCATAAACGAACAATATCAATAATAATAATGATGATAATAATAATGACAACAATACTAACAACAGTTATCCGCCACACTGTTAATCGCCTCGTTGAATATTGCACGGGCGTCCCTGGTGGCGGCGACGCGTGTGTCAGACGATGTAATGGGCGTGCACACATTAGTAATAGTGTATGTGTGTGTGTGTGTGTGTGTGTGTGTGTGTGTGTTACGTGAATGTGAAGGTATGAATTGACTGGGAGCATGACTGTGTGTGTGTGTGTGTGTGTGTGTGTGTGTGTGTGTGTGTGTGTGTGTGTGTGTGTGTGTGGTCCCGAGGGTGCGTGAGGCGGGCGTGAGAGGATTCTTGCTTACGAGTATACGAGACAGGCTGAAGGGGAGGGAAGGGGAGGGATGGAGGGAAGGAAGGGAGAGGAGGGGGAGGGGAGAGAAGGGGGGGGAGAGGTAGGGTAGGGCGTGGCTAAGGGCAGGGAAGGTAAAGAGGAAGGAGAGAGAGAGAATTTGTAAGGATGAAGCTGAGAGTGGAGGAATAAGTGAAAAGGAGGGGAGAGAAGTGATGAAGGTAGGAAGGGAAAAAAAAGCTGGGAAGATAGAGGAAAAAGGGAGAGAGAGAGGGAGAGAGGGAGAGAGACGTTGCTATGGTGGAGGAAACGATGTGAAGGAGGAGGAAGGGGAAGGGGGTGATAAGGGAGGTTAGGGAGGGAAAGAGGGAGGGGAGATTAAGGAAGTGGAGAGAAGGAGGGAAAGGGAGAAGAAAGAGAGCAAAGGGAGGAAGGAAATGGGGGAGAGGAGAAAGGGAAAGAGAGGAAGAGTAGAGAGAGGAAGAGTAGAGAGAGAGAGAGAGAGAGAGAGATTGCGGGGGTGGCCAGGGAGAGGAAAAGGTGAGTCCCTGGGGAATCAATAAGTCTACGGGGCGGACACTCGTATTTCACTTGTACTCCACGACACTCCTAAACACTCCTTACCCTCCACCCACTCCCTCTTCTCCTCCACTCCCTTCCGTGTCCCTCCATGCCTTTCTACTTTCCTACTTTACTCCTTCTTGGTCCTTCCCTCCCTTCTCTCTCCTCCCTTCCCTTTTTTACTATTTAATCTCCCTGCTGTCCTTATTCTTTCCTCTCCTCCATTCCCTTCCCCTCCACTTCCTTCCCTGTCCCTTCATGTCTCTCCTCTTCCCTAGCTTACTTCTTATCCCCCCATCTTCTCTCTTCTCTTCATTTTCTCGTTTTTCTTTCTTTCTCTTCAACTTACTCTCCTTCTACACTTTTTTTTTATCTTTCACTCTCCTTCACTTCTCCTTCATACCACCTCTTATCTATCTTATTTCTTTTTTTCCCTTCTACTCCTTTCTCTTTCACGCCTTTCCCTTCTTCCTCCTTCAGGCCTCTCCTTCCTTTTCCTTCTCTCTTCTTCCCCCCTTCACACCACCTATTCTCTTCTTTGCTTCTTATTTCCCCTTCTGTGCTCCTCTCCTTTCTATTCCTTGCTTCTTTCCCTCCTTCCTGCTTCCTTTATTTATTGATGTGCTAGTTTCCCTCCTTACAAAAATATCGCTGGCATCATTAACATTTCACACTTCAAACGTACACATTTCCCAGGACCTGACTTCACCTAACCCTCCCCATTCAATACCTCACTTGGGTTCGGGATCTCACAGCGGCTATTCTGTTATATTCTGTAATACTCCCCTTTCATTTCTCTCTTCCTTTCTCTCACTCCCTCTTTCTCTGTCTATCTATCTATCTTTATCTATCTGTGTATCTGTTTATATACTTATCTACCTATCTTATCCAGCTCGTTTATTCCTCCTGCAGTCTCTCTGGCCCATTCCCCAATTTCCCTCTCCCAGTTCCCCAGTCTCATTCTCAAGTATATATATATTATTATTTTTTTTTATATGCAAGTATTATTATTTTAAGAGCATGTGTAAATATGTTTCCACTAGTATTGATTCCATATGACAGTGTGTACCTCCACATTGTATATCTCTTATGTAAATGTTGTGTTACAAGAATAACTCGAGTTTGACTTCTCTTCTGGCTTCTCGTTCTTGTTTCTTTTGTTTGGAGCAACGATTTGTGGGATTTTTTTTATTGCTTGTTTTTGTTTTGCCCTTGAGCTGCCTTCTTTGCTATATAAAAAAAAAAAACAGTTGGTGGAAAAAAGCTTCATTATTATTATTATTTTCCTTTTTTTACTTGCTATCTTTCACCTAACCATCTCTCAACCTTTCTCTCCCATATTTATTTTTCTGACCTCCTCGATTTTCTTTTTCTTTCCCTCTCGATCCTTCTCTACCCCTCCATACAATCCCTAGCCTTTCATTCCACCATTTCCCTGCCTTGCTGTTTAATCTCCCTTCTACCTCCTTCTCCATGCCTTTCCCTTCCTCCTTCCTGCTACCTCCCTCCATCACATCTTACTCTCACGTCACTCTCATTCCACTCCCTTCTCTCTTCCACTCCCTTCCACTCTACCTTATTCTTGCTCTACTTTTTTTTCGCTGCCAGGTCTTTCTCTTCCCTCTCAATCCACTCCCTTCCATCACGTCTTACTCTCCCTTCCACTCCCTTTTCTATTCAGTGTCTTTCCCTGTCCTCCTTTATTCCACTCTCTTCCATCAAACCTTACTCTCCCTTCCACTCCACCTTATTCTTGCTCAACTTCTTTTTCGCTTCCAGGTCTTTCTCTTCCTTCTCCATCCACTCACTTCCATCACATCTTACTCTCCCTTCCACTCCCTTTTCTATTCAATGTCTTTCCCTGTCCTCCTTTATTCCACTCTCTTCCATCAAACCTTACTCTCCCTTCCCGTACCTTTTTTTTATGCCATGTCCTTTCCCTCCTTCCCCTTCCTGCCACGTCACGCAACCCTCTGATCAGCCACGCCCAGCCACGCCAGCCCCTACCCCTCCCCGCCCTGTATACGCCTCTCTCCTCCTGCTCCTTCTCTTTGACCCTCTTTGTCCCTCCCCTCTCTGGCCGTCTCTGACCCTCACCCCACTTCTCTCCTCCCCTTTCTGGCCCTCCTCTTTTACCACATCCCTTTCCTCTTTATCCCTCTTTACGCAGCTTCACCCACTCTTCTCTGTCCATTCTTACTTCTCTCAACTTATATTTACCCTCCCCCCTTCTCTACCCCTCCCCGCCTCTTCCCACTCTCCATCTGTGATTCTCTTAACTACTCCCAAATATGTACCACTCCCCTCTCTTTACCCCCCTTTTCAGCCCTCTTTACTTCTTCCCCACCCCTTCCCGCCCCCCTCGGTTCCTTCTTACCCTTCCATACCAGTTCCTGCCCCCCATCTGTACCCCAACTTGCCCAACACTCTCCCCTCCATCTCTGCACCTCTCTCTTCCTGTCCCTCTCTGCACTCCGATCCTCCCCTACCCTTCTCGCCTCTCTTCTCTGGCCCCCCTTTGCTTCACTCTCTACCCTTCACCGCCCCTCCCCTCCCTCTCCCGCCCCTCTCTGCCCCTTTCTGTGTCCGCCCTACATGATTTAAGAGCCACAGAAGACATTGTTACGAATTGCGTGTGTTCCAAACATGACTTGTGTCCACGCGGGCAGGCTTTGGCGCTCTCTCTCTCTCTCTCTCTCTCTCTCTCTCTCTCTCTCTCTCTCTCTCTCTCTCTCTCTCTCTCTCTCTCTCTCTCTCTCTCTCTCTCTCTCTGTGTGTGTGTGTGTGTGTGTGTGTGTGTGTGTGTGTGTGTGTGTGTGTGTGTGTGTGTGTGTGATTTCTGTTTCTTCACATTCAAATAGTTATATAGGTTAGCCTGTGTGTGTATGTGTGTGTGTGTGTGTGTGTGTGTGTGTGGCTCGTTTGATTGGACGTGTCAAGCTGTCCGTGTTTTTTGTGTTCTTATTTCCGGTACGTTGAAACACCTTGTCGCGCGCCCTCTCTCTCCCCTCTCTCACTCTCTCTTTCTCTCACGTCCACTTCCTATCACCCCTCTCTCTCTCTCTCTCTCTCTCTCTCTCTCTCTCTCTCTCTCTCTCTCTCTCTCTCTCTCTCTCTCTCTCTCTCTCTCTCTCTCTCTCTCTCTCTCTCTCTCTCTCTCTCTCTCTCTCTCTCTCTCTCTCTCTCTCTCTCTCTCTCTCTCTCTCTCTCTCTCTCTCTCTCTCTCTCTCTCTCTCTCTCTCTCTCTCTCTCTCTCTCTCTTTTATGACTGCCTCTCTCTACATCTATCTGTCTATCTATCTAACACAATCGCTATCTTTTTATCTGCCTGTCTCATTAGTTCCCAAACTGGGGGCCATGACCCACGGGGGGGCCATATAGCAGAATGTAGGGAGCCATAATTTGAGGCTATGTACAGATAAAACCAAAGGAGTTTAGCGGGTAGGCAGCCAGTGGAGGGAACTTACAGGTTCAGTACAGGTTTGTGCAATGCCTTGCTGCCAGAAACATAAGCAACACGTTTTTATATGGGCGTAATGAGTGTAGGACTGTAGACAGTCACTGTAGTCACGGGTTATGGTTAGGGGGGAGGGGCATGGACAAGGATTATATATGAAAGGTGGGTAACGCCCAGAAAAAAAGTTTGGGAACCACTTGTTACACTCTATCTCTACATCTATCTATTTCTGTCTGTCTATCTATCTATCCATCTGTAATATATCCCCATCTTCTTCATTCTTCCTCTTATTTCTCTCTTTACTGTAAAATTTCCACGGCCCTTTCTTCCTTAAAAAATTAAAGGTACATGGTGTTCTCTTCTAACTATTTCCTGCCGGCACGTTGCCGGAGGGAGAGGTGGGTGGGGAGGAGCCTTCATCTATTCTGTCCTATCCTACCACACGTATATTACTAGTAGTAGCGGTAGTAAACAGACACCCTCGCCATAGACCGATAGGTCTTCTGGTGTCTGTTCTTCCTATGTATTCCTATGTATCATGTTATTTCTCTGCCCCTCTCACAAATTTCTTCCTTCTTCCTTTCTTTCTCTTTTCATTTGACTATTCTACATACTACTACTACTACTACTACTACTACTACTACTACTTCTACTACTACTACTACAACAATGACTACTACTACTACCTGCTGTATGTTAGGCTTACGGAATCTCGCGTGCAAATACTAGTCTTCTCTCTCTCTCTCTCTCTCTCTCTCTCTCTCTCTCTCTCTCTCTCTCTCTCTCTCTCTCTCTCTCTCTCTCTCTCTCTCTCTCTCTCTCTCTCTCTCTCTCTCTCTCTCTCTCTCTCTCTCTCTCTCTCTCTCTCTCTCTCTCACACACACATCAGTTTTTTTCACACATGTGTTGCCAGTTTGTTTTAACAAACCTTGAACACATTATAATGAGAGAGAGAGAAATTAAGCAGGTAAGTAGGAAGGATATAATTTTGTGCTTTGCCAGCTCTCTCTCTCTCTCTCTCTCTCTCTCTCTCTCTCTCTCTCTCTCTCTCTCTCTCTCTCTCTCTCTCTCTCTCTATCTATCACTCTCTCTCTCTTCCTCTCTCTCTCTCTCTCTCTCTCTCTCTCTCTCTCTCTCTCTCTCTCTCTCTCTCTCTCTCTCTCTCTCTCTCTCTCTCTCTCTCTCTCTCTCTCTCTCTCTCTCTCTCTCTCTCTCTCTCTCTCTCTCGCTCCTCTCCTCTCCCTCTCTTGCTCTCCCCTTCACTGATCTATTTGTTTGTTTGTTTTTCTGTCGTTACGTCTCTCTCTCTCTCTCTCTCTCTCTCTCTCTCTCTCTCTCTCTCTCTCTCTCTCTCTCTCTCTCTCTCTCTCTCTCTCTCTCTCTCTCTCTCTCTCTCTCTCTCTCTCTCTCTCTCTCTCTCTCTCTCTCTCTCTCTCTCTCTCTCTCTCTCTCTCTCTCTCTCTCTCTCTCTCTCTCTCTCTCTCTCTCTCTCTCTCTCTCTCTCTCTCTCTCTCTCTCTCTCTCTCTCTCTCTCTCTCTCTCTCTCTCTCTCTCTCTCTCTCTCTCTCTCTCTCTCTCTGAGCTCCTCCTCCTCCTCCTCCTCCTCTCCTCCTCCTCCTCCTCCTCCTCCTCCTCCTCCTCCTATTTACTCTTCGCCCCTCAAGTAACAGTTTACGGCAAAGGTGGAGGGGACGAGACTTCATTCCTCATGTTTCCTCCTCCTCCTCCTCCTCCTGCTTTTTCGTCCCCATGTCCTTCTTTTTCTCACTTTCTGCTTTTCCTCCACTTATGTAACTCTCCTCCTCCTCCTCCTCCGCCTCCTCCTCCTCCTCCTCCTCCTCCTCCTCCTCCTCTTCCTCCATTCGTCTTTCTCTTTCTCCTCCTGCTTTCACTCTTCCTACTTTGTCTTCATCTCTTTTTCTCTTCCTGCTCCAACCTCCACATTTTTCCACCACCTCCTCCTCCTCCTCCTCCTCCTCCTCCTCCTCCTCCTCCTCCTCCTCCTCCTCCTCTTCCTCCTCCTCCTCCCCCTCTTGACTTGTATGTTGATAATCTGTTTCGAGTCTCTTTGTAGTGTAGCTGTCAGAGAGAGAGAGAGAGAGAGAGAGAGAGAGAGAGAGAGATGACCGGTCTGCATCTCTCTCCCTCTACGTCCCATTTCTTAGTTCTCTCTCTCTCTCTCTCTCTCTCTCTCTCTCTCTCTCTCTCTCTCTCTCTCTCTCTCTCTCTCTCTCTCTCTCTCTCTTCCTTTCTCTTTATTTTTCGATCTCTTGTTATTTGCTTTCTTACTTTTTATTTTTTATGTATGTATTTATTTTTCTTAATCATAAATTTTCTTTGTTTATCTTTCTTCATTTTTTCCTTTCTTTACCTTTTCCTTCTTGGTTTTCTTTTTTTTTATCTCTTCCTGTCTGTCCACCTTTTTTTATCCACATTCGTATATTTCTTACATTATCTGCTTGAGATATTTCGTTCTCTCTTTGTTTTTTATCGACGACAAGCTCCAAACGAGAAATCATGGCGCAAAACGTAAGTGTAAACAAATATATTCAGACTGCACCAAGTTTTTCTTCATCAACGGTGTAACGCGGGGATGGAATAAACTCCCGCCTTCAATGGTCCAGTGCAGTTCAAGAGGAGAGTATCGGAACACCTCTCCTCCCGAAATTGACCTCTCCTTCGGCTACTCCTCTGAACTCTTTTTTATAGGAGCAGTGCGTAGCGTGCTTTTTTTTCATCATTTTCCCTTTTTTAACCCTTGAGCTCTTCCATTTTCTGTAAACAAAAGTGCAAGCTTGTTTTTAACGAGCTCGACCTCCATTTCCTTTATCTTAATATTCACTGAAGTCGAAATGCAAAGTTTTGGTGACATCATACATAAAATTTAATGGGATTCCTCTGGGTCTGTGTGGTCTGAATATCTATGTAAATCTCTCTCTCTCTCTCTCTCTCTCTCTCTCTCTCTCTCTCTCTCTCTCTCTCTCTCTCTCTCTCTCTCTCTCTCTCTCTCTCTCTCTCTCTCTCTCTCTCTCTCTCTCTCTCTCTCTCTCTCTCTCTCTCTCTCATTTTCCTCTATCTCTTCTTCCATCTACATATATCCTCTTAA
This sequence comes from Eriocheir sinensis, assembly GCF_024679095.1. NCBI lineage: Eukaryota > Metazoa > Arthropoda > Malacostraca > Decapoda > Varunidae > Eriocheir > Eriocheir sinensis. Next base: position 3,697,888 of record NC_066516.1, read on the forward strand.
CATCCTCATTTCTGCCTGTTTTCTCGCCTTTATCTTATTTATTACTTCACCTCCTGCTACTATTTATATTTTATTCCTCCTCCTCCTACTTCATCTTCCTTCCTCCTCCTCCTCCTCCTCCTCCTCCTCCTCCTCCTCCTTATTCTCCACCATCTATTTAATTTTTTTAGTATGCTCTTTTTCTCTTTTTTTTCTTCTATTTTCTTCATCAATTATCTAACTTCATCTTCTTCTTTACGTTCCTATATGTTCCTCTTGTCTTTCTTCCACTTGTTGTTGTTGTTGTTGTTGTTGTTGTTGTTGTTGTTGTTGTTGTCGTTGTTGTTGTTGTTGTTGTTGTTGTTGTTGTTGTTGTTGTTGTTGTTGTTGTTGTTGTTGTTCTTCTTCTTCTTCTTCTTCTTCTTCTTCTTCTTCTTCTTCTTCTTCTTCTTCTTCTTCTTCTTCTTCTTCTTCTTCTTCTTCTTCTTCTTCTTCTTCTTCTTCTTCTTCTTCTTCTTCTTCTTCTTCTTCTTCTTCTCATTTGCATTCCTTTTCTCCTAATGGGTTGCTTTAATCGATATTTATTGTGCATCTGACCCCTTTGAACACATTATAATGCGAGAGAGAGAGAGAGAGAGGATATAATTCTGTCTGTTTTGCCATCTCTCTCTCTCTCTCTCTCTCTCTCTCTCTCTCTCTCTCTCTCTCTCTCTCTCTCTCTCTCTCTCTCTCTCTCTCTCTCATATTCTGGGTATTATGTTCCCTCATATCACGTCTATCTGTATTTTGCTCTCTCTCTCTCTCTCTCTCTCTCTCTCTCTCTCTCTCTCTCTCTCTCTCTCTCTCTCTCTCTCTCTCTCTCTCTCTCTCTCTCTCTCTCTCTCTCTCTCTCTCTCTCTCTCTCTCTCTCGCTCATATTCTGGGTATTATAGTCCCTCATAACCCGTCTATCTGTATTTTGCTCTCTCTCTCTCTCTCTCTCTCTCTCTCTCTCTCTCTCTCTCTCTCTCTCTCTCTCTCTCTCTCTCTCTCTCTCTCTCTCTCTCTCTCTCTCTCTCTCTCTCTCTCTCTCTCTCTCTCTCTCTCTCTCTCTCTCTCTCTCTCTCTCTCTCTTCGTATCCTTTTTTTCTTTCATTCTTCCTTTCTCTCTTTCATTCCTTCCAACTTCTTTCCTTCCCTCCTATCTCCCTCCTTCGTTCCCTCCCCTCCCTTTCTCCTTTTTTTCTCTCTAACCTCAATTTGTCTCCTCCATTTTTCACGTGATATTGCCTCCATCCCTCCCTCTCTCCCTCCCTCCTTCTCTCCACCCACCCTTCCTCACGTCACTCCTCCCTCCCTCCCTTCCTCCCTACCAACCAATGACCTCTCCCTCACCCCCTGCTCTATCTTCCTTCACCCCTTCTTCCCTCTCCCTCCCTTTTCCTTCCATTTCTCTCTCATTCTCTCCCTTCCCCTTTTACCTAATTATATTTTTCTTTTATTTTTCCTCCTTCCTACATCTATTCTTTCATCTTTCTTCCTTCCCTTATTCCTTCCTTCCTTCTTTCCATTTATCCCTCACCCCCTCTTTCTCTTCTTCTTCTCTCCTTCCCTTCCCTTTTTCATCTCCACTCTTCCCTTCCTTCCTTTCTTCCTCCCTTCTTCCTTCCCTCTTCCATCTCCACCTTTCTTCTTTCCATCCTTTTTTCCCTCCTTCCGTTCCTTCTTCACCTCCTCCTCCCTTCACTACATTCCTCCTCCATCTTCGCCCTCACTCCATTCTTCCCTCCCTCTCCCCCCCTCCCTCTCTCCTTACTTTCCTCCATTCGTCTGCGTCCTCCTTCTACTGCTACTATAACCTCTCCCTTTCCTCCTTCACCTTTCTCTCCCTCCCTCTCCCTTTCTCTCCCTCTCCTTTCCTCCCTCCCACCCTCTTTCTGCTCCACGCGATAAGTAACAAATTGGCGTGAGAGAGAGACCGATGCAAATATACAACTCGAAATGAAAACATATCAGAGGTGAAAGAGGAGGAGGAGGAGGAGGAGGAGGAGGATGGAGATACTTACCTCCACCTTGACTGCAGATGGAGGAGTTTTCAATGGGAGAGGTTATGAGGGAGATGAGGGGAGGGAAGTGAGGTGGAGGGGAGGATAAGGCATGAGGAGGAGGAGGAGGAGGAGGAGGAG
>NC_066516.1:3707531-3725031 GCF_024679095.1 Eriocheir sinensis
GTTTATGTTGTCAGCTTGAGTCGGACTTAAGTGAACAGACTATAGTAATGGCTGAAGATAATAGTGGTGGTGGTGATGGTGTGATGATGGTGCTCCTGCCTTCATGTTTTGATAATGGTGCATACTTCATCACCACGACCACCTAACAATGTGACGACCCTCCCCTCCACTCCCCCTCTTTCCCTTCCTCCTTTTCTTCTATATTTTATGTCTTTCCCTCCATTCCTATCTTATTTATGCCTTTTCCATATTTAATTTTTTTTTTCTCTCTCTCTCTCTCTCTCTCTCTCTCTCTCTCTCTCTCTCTCTCTCTCTCTCTCTCTCTCTCTCTCTCTCTCTCTCGCACACTCATCCTTCTCGTCTTTCTCCATTCTCCGTTATCCTTCTCTCTCTCTCTCTCTCTCTCTCTCTCTCTCTCTCTCTCTCTCTCTCTCTCTCTCTCTCTCTCTCTCTCTCTCTCTCTCTCTCTCTCTCTCATATATATATATTATCTTTCTGTTTATCAATTCAATACCACCACCACCACCGCCATCACCACCGCCACCCCCACCACCATACATAAATACATACATACATACATACATTTATATATACATTAAACCACCACCACCACCACCACCACTAACAACAACAACAACAACAACAACGACAGCAACAACAACAACAACAGCAATAGCTACGTGTGCAAATACTAAGAGAGAGAGAGAGAGAGAGAGAGAGAGAGAGAGAGAGAGAGAGAAAAATAAAAGTAAAAGAATAAAAGATCAAATATAATAAAAAATAGAGAGAGAGAGAGAGAGAGAGAGAGAGAGAGAGAGAGAGAGAGAGAGAGAATACAAGAATTGTGTATTCGAATACGAATACGAATACTTCAAATTCCAACGAATACGAATATGTATTCGAATACACTGAAATGGTTTTAATTCGAATAAAAATACGAATATTCTTGAAAGTATTCATGAATACATTCATGAATACTTTTCATTGAAAAATACCTTCTCGACGCAACTGTGTATAACTGTTCTGAAGTTATGCAACAGTAAAATGAACTCATGAACACACATTCAGCGTCTACACTGGCAAGTGGCAATGAGTCAGACTCCAGCGGCCAGCCGCGCTGTCTAAGTCTGCGAACCCTGTACTATACACATCCCCCCAGCAGGAGGCTGGAGTTGTAAGGAACAACGGCTGTTATTTCTGATGATAAATTTTGAAGTATTCGTCAGATTCTTCGAAGAATACGAATACTTTCCCCTCGTATTCGAATCCTCCTCCGACGTGCCGTATCCACGAGGACTTCGGCAACCATGGAGCGCCACCTGATTCTATTTCTTGTTACTATTATTATTATTATTATTATTATTATTATTATTATTATTATTATTATTATTATTATTATTATGATAAGCTACCAAAACCTCCCTTCAAGGTGCAGATACGACAAGTTGAACCACACAAAATACCAAAAGGTACTGGAGAAAAGCAAAGGCAACGAATAGTTAAGAAACTGGCCAGTCAAAGCCAGGGATGGGGTGAATACAAAAACTGTATTCGAATACGAATACGAATACTTCATATTTATGCGAATACGAATAAACTGAAATACTGATAATTCGAATACGATTACCAATACTTCACGAGAGTATTCGTGAATGCATTCATGAATACTTTTCGTTGAAAATAACTTTTTCATGTAGGTAGCTCGGCAATGAGCCTAATATGGTACTAAAGTTATTCAATAGTAAAATGACGTCATGAACTTATAGTATTCTCTGTACATGTTTTTATATATATATATATATATATATATATATATATATATATATATATATATATATATATATATATATATATATATATATATATATATATATATATATATATATATATATATATATATATAAGCTGTACTGAAAGAAACACAACAAAATACCTATATAAAATTATAATACATGTAATATCCAAGTATAATTCATGTAATGTCCAGGGATTCCAAAGGGGGGGGCAACAAAATAGAGAATAAATCCAACAACGAACCTGGAGTTACATTACCCCCTACCACTGGCAAGAGGCAACTGAGAGCCGCCGCACGCCGCCAGACCCCAACAGTCACAGCGGCCACGCTAGTGAACCTGTATCATACACGTCGGATAAACAGGAACGAAGATTTGTAACTTGGAAGGAACAATACCTATTATTTCTGATGATGGATCTAAGATTATTCGGCATGCTTTTCCCAAGTATTCGAATACGAATGCGAATACTTTGATGTCAGATGACAACACGAGACTTAAATGTAGAAATGTCTGCAGAAAGGAAAATCTCATTGGGTAACTGATTCCATAAACTTTTCAACGACGGAAGAAAACATCGTGAGAATTGTGTCGTACAAAAATTCATAGCATTAAAAGCAAGATCGTTTTGACTAAGAGCAACAACTCAGCAGGCTTAAGATGTCCTCCCGCCACTCTCCTCACACCATCCATAAAATTCTCTCTCTGTCTTCCTCTTGCTCTTCTGCCTTCCACCATCCCAGTCCACACCACAGCCTCCACCTCATTCCTCCTCATCACATGTCCGAGAAATCTCATTTGTCGTCTTCTTATTGTTGTCATCAATTCCCTCACCACTCCCATCTGCCTCAGCACATCCTCATTAGTTATTCTTGCTTTCCATGGTATCTTGAAAATTCTCCTCCATAACCATATTTCAGCTGGTTCCAACTTTTCTTGCATTTTTCTGTTCACCGTCCAAGTTTCACATCCATGCAGCAATGTTGACCATGTAAATGTTTTTGCTGGCCGTTTTCTAATTCCAATAGACAACTTTCTATAAATACACTCTTCGCAATGCCAATTCTCACTCTAATTTCCTTTTCATTGTAGTCTTCTGTTAACAAGCTCTCTAGATCAGAAAACTTTGACACCTGCACTATTCTTCTTCCTCTCACCTCTATTTTCACTCTGGGTGCATATGCTGTAGATACCACCAACACCTTGGCTTTTCCCATATTAACAGTCAACCCTCTCTCCTCGCTCACCCTCACCGTCACGTCCAACAGATGCTGCAACTTTTCTGTCCGCCACCAGCACTGTATCATCTGCGTACCTAATATGGTTGTTGTAACCTCCAGTCTTGACTCCCTCAAGCCCCTGCAGCTCCCTCAATATCATCTCTCCATATAGGTTGAACAGATCAGGAGACATTACACAACTCTGCCTTACTCCTCTCCTTATGGTCTGGTATTCTGTTCTCTCTCCCTGCACCCTCACCGCAGATTTGTGATTCCAATATAGATTTCCTATTAATCTCAATAGGCGCACCTAACATCACCAAATGTGGGTTACGAACTTGGTGGAGGGACGGTTTTTGTGCCTCGAGCGACGGTGGCGGGCTAAAGAGTTGCCCATCCGGATTTTTTGTTTTATTTATAAATATCCACGAGGTTCATTATGTTTATTGTACGGGGCTTACTGCATTCCAACGTTCCGTTCATCTTTGGTAGAGGTATAAAAATTGATTTGCACATGTGTTTAGTTATTGCACCCCCATTATATATTTGATTATCCAAAACTGTAATTTTCTTTATTGAAAATTCTCCCAAGGCCTCCAACATTTCAACTGTCACTCCATCCTCTCCAGCAGTTTTCCCCTTCTTCATCTTACTCATAGCAAATTTCACCTCTTCCTCTAGTATTTGTTCTCCATCTTCATGTACAGGATTCTCCTCCTCCTCCTCCTCCTCCTCTTGTCTGTCATCCTCAAAAAGTTATCTTATGTACTCCTCTTATTCTTCTTTAATTGCTGTTGTTTCCATTAGTACATTACCATCTTTGTCTTTAATAGCCCTTCCATAATTACTTCTTTTCCTTCTTATTTCCCGAATCCTACCGTACATCATTCTCGAATCTCTCTTTTCAAGATTTTCTATTTCTTTACATTGTTCATCGAGCCACTTCTCCTTTGCTTCTATACACTTCTTCTTAATCTGTCTATTTAGTTCTCTGTATGCATTGTTATCACGGCCTTTAGTAAGCGAATGCGAATGAGAATACTTTGATTTCTAACAATGATTATTCGAATAGGAATACGAATATATCCAAATACGGTATTCGAATGTATTCGAATACGAATACCGAATACGAATACTCCAGCCCTGGAGAGAGAGAGAGAGAGAGAGAGAGAGAGAGAGAGAGAGAGAGAGAGAGAGAGAGAGAGAGAGAGAGAGAGAGAGAGAGAGAGAGAGAGAGAGAGAGAGAGAGAGAGAGAGAGAGAGGGATGCAAATGAGGGGAGGGAGAGGAGGGGAGGAGAGAAGGGGTAGAGGAGGAGGTATGCAAATGCTGGGGTGGTAGGAAGGAAAGAAGAGAGAGGGAGAGGAGGAGAGAGAATGTAAAGAGAGAGAGAGGAGGAGAGAGGGAGAGAGAGAGAGAGAGAGAGAGAGAGGAGAGAGAGAGAGAGAGAGAGAGAGAGAGAGAGAGAGAGAGAGAGAGAGAGAGAGAGAGAGAGAGAGAGAGAGAGAGAGAGAGAGAGAGAGAGAGAGAGAGAGAGAGAGAGAGAGAGAGCAAAAATATGTAAGAAAACGAATTAGCGTGAAACAAAGAAAAGGGAAGAAGAGAACGCACAAAAGAGAAGGAAGAGGAGGAGGAGGAGGAGGAGGAGAAAAAAAAATGAAAGAGGGGAAGAAAGAATGAACAAAAGATGAAGAATTAGGAGATGAAAGAGAAGATAATTAAAAATGTGATTAATAAGAAGGGAAGAAAAGGGAAAAGGAAGGTTAGGGCGTAAAAAGGAGGAGGAGGGGGAGGAAGAGGAGAAGGAGAAGAAGAAGAAGAAGAAGAAGAAGGAGGAGGAGGAGGAGGAATACTAACCCACTGAGAAAATCGAGAGATCTGAAGATAATAGTGTTAAAAGGAGGAAGAGAAAGAAGAGGAGGAGAAGGAAGAGGAAGAGAAGGAGGAAGAGGAGGAGGAGGAGAAGGAGCAAGAGGTTGAATAGTAAGTATATAGTACACCAGCCTCCTTCTTTATCCTCTTCCTCCTCCTCCTCCTCCTCCTTCCTCTCCTCCTCTTCCTCCTCCTTCCCCCCCCCCTCCTTCTCCTCCTCTTCCTCTTTCTCATTAATATTCATAAATTGCGGGACACTTGTGAAGATTTCATAAAGATTCTCCTCCTCCTCCTCCTCCTCCTCCTCCTCCTCCTCCTCCTGAGCCTATATATATTCATTTTTTTCCTCTTCTTTTTTTTTCAGTACTTTCTTACTCCATACTTTTCTCCTCCTCCACCTCCTCCATTTTTACGTCCTCCTCCTCCTCCTCCTCCTCCTCCTCCTTCTCTTCCTCCTCCGAATCTTCTACTATTCCATCTCTTTAACGTCTTCCTCTTCTTCTTCTTCTTCTTCTTCTTTTTCTTCTTCTTTTCCTCCTATATATTACATCAATTTCTATCTTCCTTTTTCTACCTATTTCATATTTTAGTATCTCTTCCTCCTCTTTTTTTTCTTCTTCTTCCTCCTCCTCCTCCTCCTCCTCCTCCTTCTTTTGGGTCCTCGTTATCTCCTTTCCTCTTTTTGCTTTTTCTTTACCCTCGTTTCTTGTCATATTCCTCCTCCTCCTCCTCCTTTCTTCTTCTTCGTCATGGTTTGATCTCCTCCTCTTCCTCCTCCTACTCTTCCTCCTCTTAACCCTCTTCTTGTTTCTCATCATCTTCCTGCTCTTCCTATCTTCTTCACCCTCTGGATTGGATATCTTTTTCTTCCTCCTCATCGTCCTCCTCCTCCTCCTCCTTCTCTTCCTCTCAACTCTATTCCTCATTCTCATCCTCTGTCATTATCTCTTCTTGGTATAGCTATTCTTGTACCTCCTCCTCCTCCTCCTCCTCCTCCTCGTCCTAAAGGGAAGGGACTCACATTTTAGCTGACCAGAAGTGAGGTAAATAAATATATAAATAAATACAGCAAATATTTTTTTTCTCCTTTTCCTCTTATACTTCTTCCTTTTATTCGCATTCTTATTATGTTTATATTATTATCATATTCTTATTCTTTGGCTTATTCATCCTCTTCTACTGCTTCTTCTTCGCTTTCTGTTTCTTCCTCTTCAGATCAGCGTTGCCAGCTCACCCTTTCCACCCCTTTGCATTTACCGTTTTTGGACAGTTCTGACACTTGACTCCCGCAAAAATGACATCACGAATTAATCATTTTGACGAGAACTATTAATTAATCTAGTTATCGGGGTGCAGGAGACGGGTTTGGGGCTAGAAATGGGAAAATATAATAGTCTAGGAGCGGAGATCTGGCAACATAGCCTCTTCTCCCTCTTCTTCTTATTATCTTTATTTAGTGTTGCCTCTATAAAGCGCCGGTAGGGTGTCTTGAGGGGTCTCTTGTGCCACCTCAGCCCGTCAGTGGCGAAGGCGAATTTTATTTATAGTGGCTGCCGTGATGTGTGACTCTTGCCTGGCCCATGCTGCCCCCCGGTGCTCCTCTTGAACGAAGTCGCTGAAGTTAGGGTTGAGTGAAGATCTGGGCAGCATGTGTGTAACCTTCAGACACTCGGCGATGGCTTGAAAAATCAGCGTGTTTCGGTGGGACTTGAACCTTAGTCCCCGGGTTCACGACGCCCGCTCGCTGACCACACGGCCCTTGTTATTGTTTGTTTTTAATTTGATTGTCCTCCCTTTTAATTACATAATTTTTCTTCCTTTTTCTACTTTTCATATTTTAGTACCTCTTCCTCTTCCTTTTTTTCTTCTTCTTCTTTTTCCACCTCCTTCCCTTCCTCCTCCTGTTATTACTCCTCTTTTGTTCCTCTTCGTTATCGCTTTCTCTCTTTTTATTCTTTCTTTATTCTTGTTTCTTATCACCTTCCTCCTCCTCTTCCTTACTTCTTCCTCCTTGTGTTTTTTTTTATTGCCTCCTCCTCCTCCTCCTCGTCCTCTTGTTTCTCATCATCTTTCTTCTCTTCCTTTTTTCTTCACCTTCTGGTTTTCATCTATTCCTTCTCTTTTTTCTTCCACCTCCTCTACCTTCATCCTCACCCCCAACAATCAGTCCTCCTCACCCCACCCTCTCCCATTACCCTCCCCATAACACACACAACTTCTAGCATCACCCCATTTCACCCCAATCATATTCACCCCACCATCTCCATATACACACCATTCATCACCCCTTCTTTTAGCTCCTCTCTGTATCATCTTCATTTTCTTCACCAAGCATTCATTATCTCTCCTCTATCTCTCCCCTTTCATTATTTTCTTCTGTTCTCTCTCCCCACACCCACACAATGGAAGGGGATAGATGAATAGGGATAGAGGAGGTGGATAGAGGAACGGGGATATAGGAGGGGAAAAGGGGAATAGAAGTTAAGAACATAAGAACGTAAGGAGTCTGCAAGAGGCCGGTCGGCCTATACAAGGCAGCTCCTGTACACTCAACCCCACCTTACCTCACTATCCATGGCTTTATGTAACCTCTTCTTGAATGTATCTATGGTATTGGCACCCACAACATGGCTCCCAAGCATGTTCCATTCGTCCGCCACTCTATTGGTGAACCAATTCTTGCCTATGTCTTTGTTGAATCTGAATTTGTCTAACTTAAAACCATTGCCACGCGTCCTACCTGGCTCTTTTACTATCAAAATCTTATTGATATCCCCTTTATTAAATCCCTTCATCCATTTATAGACTTCGATCAAGTCTCCTCGCAACCTTCGCCTTTCTAGAGAGTGTAGATTTAACTGCTTCAGCCTGTCTTCATAAGGCAAACATCAGTTGTAGGAAAAATGTTAGAGTCAGTTATAGCCCGGAGCATTCGGGACCATCTAGAAAAGCATAATTTAATTCATGATTCACAGCATGGGTTCACAAAGGGTAGGTCTTGCCTTACTAACCTGTTGTCCTTCTACACTAAAGTAATCGAGGCGGTTGACAGAGATGAAAACTATGACATATTATATCTAGATTTCAGTAAAGCGTTCGACAAAGTCCCTCATCACCGGCTATTACTAAAATTACAGGCTCACGGCGTAGATGGGAAAGTTTTGAACTGGATCAGGGCATGGCTTAGTGGTAGGAAGCAGAGAGCGCAAATCAATGGTAGGAAATCTGAATGGGGCAGTGTTACGAGTGGAGTCCCACAGGGGTCGGTGCTGGGTCCTCTGCTTGTTATTATTTACATCAATGACTTGGACACAGGAATTAGTAGTGATGTCCGTAAGTTCGCAGTTGATACCAAGATCGGTAGAGTAATCCAATCAGACAGCGACGCTACCGTTCTCCAGGATGAGCTTGACAGACTATATGATTGGGAGGGGAAGTGGCAGATGGAATTCAATGTCGGGAAGTGTAGCATTTTGAGTGTAGGTAGGAATAACCCCTTACACAATTACTCCTTAAATGACACTCCTCTAAGCAGGTCTGGGCGTGAGAGAGACTTAGGAGCCCTAGTGAGCGCTGACCTCCGGCCTAGGGCTCAATGCATTCAGGCTAAAAATCGGGCAAACAGAGTACTAGGTTTCATCTCAAGGAGCGTGAGCAATAGGAGCGCTGAAGTCATCCTCAAACTTTACTTAGCACTGGTTAGACCTCATCTCGATTATGCAGTTCAGTTCTGGTCCCCCTACTATAGAATGGATATCAAGATGTTAGAATCTGTACAGAGGAGGATGACAAAGGTGATTCAGGAGGTGAGAAACTTGCCTTATGAAGACAGGCTGAAGCAGTTAAATCTACACTCTCTAGAAAGGCGATGGTTGCGAGGAGACTTGATCGAAGTCTATAAATGGATGAAGGGATTTAATAAAGGGGATGTCAATAAAATTTTGAGATTGAATGAGCCTGGTAGGACGCGTGGCAATGGTTTTAAGTTAGACAAATTCAGATTCAACAAAGACATAGGCAAGAATTGGTTCACCAATAGAGTGGTGGACGAATGGAACAGGCTTGGGAGCCATGTTGTGGGTGCCAATACCATAGATACATTCAAGAAGAGGTTAGATAAAGCCATGGATGGTGAGATAAGGTGGGGCTGAGTGTACAGGAGCTGCCTTGTATAGGCCAACCGGCCTCTTGCAGACTCCTTACGTTCTTATGTTCTTATGAATCATCTTTGTCATCCTCCTCTGTACAGATTCTAACATCTTGATATCCATTCTATGGTAGGGGGACCAGAACTGAACTGCATAATCGAGATGAGATCTAACTTGTGTTAAGTAAAGTTTGAGGATGACTTCAGCGCTCCTATTGCTCACGCAATAGGAGCTGGGGCACCTTCATCGGGCCCGCCGGTGATGGGGGTGACCCCAGGGAAAGCCACACCCTGCCGGGGAGCCTCACTTTTGGGCCTCCACCTCTGGCGTGCCTCTTGAAGTACCTCCACCTCCAGAGTGCCTCCAGAAGTGCCTCCACCTTTGGAGGTGCCTCCATCTTTGGAAGAAGTGCCTCCCTGGTGCCGCTACAGGCACCGAGGAACGGCGGATTGTCACCGTTCTTTCCTCTTCATCAGTGCCGCCGTTCCCAATGCCTCCACACACTGGCACACGCACGCTTTCCTCTGCAGGGGAGCGGCGGGCTGCCCTTCATAACGTTGCCATGGTTATCGACAGCCTTAGGAGACCCGCTCAGATCCATTCATGCCTCAGACGCGTCAAGAACCTTTTATTTTCATATCACTACAAACACAAAAATGGTGATTTATAACATCTTCCTCAACAGCCCAGTGAAGCCCGGAGACGCGCTGGGCTGCCTCGCCGGGCTTCCCTGGGCTGTTGAGGCGTGCGTGTGCCAGTGTGTGGAGGCAGTGGGAACGGTGGCACTGATGAAGAGGAAAGAACGGTGACAACCGGCCGGTCCCCTGCAGAGAAAGATGCCTCAAGATGTTTTCAAAGTTCAACAAAACAGCAAAATGTTGCCCTGACCAGTGTCACGGTGTGTGTCGCCTCGTTGTGAAGAGCTTCATAGAAATTTAGGAAGACTCCGGTTTTCTTAAACGTTACCGACTCACATCAATTATTTCGAAAAGCTAAAAAGAGGCAAAACGCGTTCTCGATAGTGTATTTTTTAGAGTTCATGAGAAACTTTGTCGAAGTACCACCTGGGTCCAAAACATACCCCTAGAAAGGCCAACAATTCCTACGAAAGCCACGTCCAGTGTGTGCCCTTGGCCGCCGAAATGTTAAGAATATGGCCCTCCCCGACCCTTGGACTAGCCCTACACTACCATCACCACCCCCGCCTCACCACCACCACCCGCCTCATCACCACCACCACCAGCCATTTTTATGCGCTTCCGTGATGCAATGGTTAGTGTCCCTGACTATGAATCTGCGGGCCTGGATTCGAATCCCGGCCGGCGTGCAGCTCACCCAGCTATTCATCCCCCCTTCCGGGCTGGTCGATAAATGTGTACCTGGGGACACCTGGGGAAGGTAAACTGTGGTAATCCGGATGTCACACTGCCCTGCGTCGGGTTAAGGGTTCTCTTCTACCACTGACTCAGAGGGCCAGCGGGACGGAGGTGAGCACCGCCGCCACGCGTAGCTATACTGTATGCTCCAAACTTACTATTTTAACAATATTTTACCGCCGAAACTTTTTTTCAAACAAGGCGATTTAATGCAGACATTGAAGAGTTTCTTCTCAGACCGAATAATCCACCACCGGACCATCCTCCCTCGGAAGTAGTAAATGAAAATACCATCAACTCCTTCAGAAATCGAATCGACTGCTATATCGTTGCGTCAGGAGTGAACTGAATACCGAAACTCTTTCATCTGCTCTGCGGGCACCAAATGGCTGTCAAGGAGATTAAATCACCAGAACGGGCAACCACATAATGAACCAAGACACTTGCTGTTGCCTGTATTTTCATGTTTCCATGTTTTCTCTCCCCTTTTATCTCATCATCTCTTCTTTCTCCCTCCCTTTCCGTCTCTTTCCTACACTTCACCGTCTTGTTACTCTCTTTCTTCACATCCCTCAATCCATCATATTCTCCTCTTCCTCCTCCTTCTCCTACTCCTCATCATCATCCTTCTCCTCCTCTTCCTTTCTCTCTTCCCTCACTTTTCTCTCCTTCCCTCTTAATTTCCCAGTATCTCTCTCACTCACTTTCTCTCTCCCCTCTCTTCTGCCCATCCTCCTTCTCCTCCTCTTCTTCCTCTACCATCTCTCCACTCCCTCTTGCAGCCTCTCTCCCTTCACCTCTATTCCGCTCATAAACTCCTCCTCCTCCTCCTCCTCCTCTTTTTCCATCACTCCTTCATCCTGCTCTTCTCTGCTTTAATATTAAAGAAAATTCGCCGAGCAGCGGTGATTGAGAGAAAAAGAGAGAGAGAGAGAGAGAGAGAGAGAGAGAGAGAGAGAGAGAGAGAGAGAGAGAGAGAGAGAGAGAGAGAGAGAGAGAGAGAGAGAGAGAGAGAGAGAGAGAGAGAGAGAGTAAAAATAAAACCTTAAAGGTGAAAAAATCATGGCCGCTAATTTCCGCTTTAAGTTTTAAGGAGGAAAAGAAAACGAGGAGGAGGAGGAGTAGGAGGAGGAGGAGCAGGAGGAGGAAGAGGAAGAGGAGGAGGAGGAGGAGGAGGAAAGAGATAAGAAAACATACGAGAAGGAGCATGTATAAAAAACAGAAATGAAGAGGCGGAGGAGGAGGAGGAGGAGGAGGAGGAGGAGGAGGAGGAGGAGGAGGAGGAGGCAGAAGAGGAAGGGAAGAAGAAGGAAACGTGGAAACACGGAAGTACAGGCGAGAGAGAGAGAGAGAGAGAGAGAGAGAGAGAGAGAGAGAGAGAGAGAGAGAGAGAGAGAGAGAGAGAGAGAGAGAGAGAGAGAGAGAGAGAGAGAGAGAGAGAGAGAGAGAGTAAAAACTTATGATTGATGCCTTGTAGATGTAGAGAGAAGAGGGAATAAATGAAAGAAGGGAGGAAGGAAAAAGGGGAGGGAGGAAGGAAGGGAAGGAAGAGAAGGAGATTAGTAAGGTTGAGAGAGAGAGAGAGAGAGAGAGAGAGAGAGAGAGAGAGAGAGAGAGAGAGAGAGAGAGAGAGAGAGAGAGAGAGAGAGAGAGAGAGAGAGAGAGAGAGAGAGAGAGAGAGAGAGAGAGAGAGAGAGAGAGAGAGAGAGAGAGAGAGAGAGAGAAATTATGAGCAAAGGAGAGAGACAAAAAGCGAGGAAAAAATTAAAATTTCTAAGAGAGAGAGAGAGAGAGAGAGAGAGAGAGAGAGAGAGAGAGGGAGAGGGAGCAGCTTCTCTCTCCCTCTCTTGATCTCTCACTTAGTCAACAGCCGTAAGGAGGAAAAAAAAATAAAAAAATACATCTCGTTAAAGATAAAGCGAGAAAAACATTACTTTCTCTCCTGCGCGCTCTCTCTCTCTCTCTTATTTATCATCACATGTTACTATTGCTTTCGTATTTTCTTATTAGTATATTTCATTTTTTTTCTTTCATAATCGATATATTTTTTAATAGTCTGTGTAGGTCTTTTATTTTGTTTTGTTTTTTATCTTGTTTTTCTTTCTCCATTCCTCTGCTCAAGTCCTCACATTCTTTCTTTTTCTCATCCTATCCTCCTTTTTCTCTTCTTGTGTCACTATTCTGTTTAGGTAAGTTCACCCTCCTTCTCTCTTCCTTCAGTTCCCAAAATCTCTCAAACTTCTCTTACTTCTTTGCTTCTGTTCTTGTTTTTGTTTCAGTCTTCATTTCTACGTCATTGTTAACTTTATTCTGTTTTTCCTCTTCTTCGTCCCTTCTTTCTATCCCTTTCTGAAAGTATTCCTCCATCTCCACTTTTCACTTCTCTTCATCTCTCTTATAATAATAGTTTTCATGAATCTTCTCCCTTCTACTCCTCCTCCTCCTTCTCCTCCTCTTCCTCCTCCTACTCCGTCATTGCTTTCCTCCTCCCTGTCATCTCCATCTCACCTCCGCATTCATAACCCTCCTCCTCCTCCTCCTCCTCCTCCTCCTCATCCTTCTCCATCTTTTGCTCAGGTGAAGGGAAGGAGTGACGGATGAGGGAGTATGGGAGGGAAGGAGGGGGAGGGAGAGAGAAAGGGAGAGGAGGGAGGGAAAGGGAGAGAGAAGTATTTTATATCCAACAGCTGTTTCCTATACGTCATTTGTTGAGAGAGAGAGAGAGAGAGAGAGAGAGAGAGAGAGAGAGAGAGAGAGAGAGAGAGAGAGAGAGAGAGAGAGAGAGAGAGAGAGAGAGAGAGAGAGAGAGAGAGAGAGAGAGTGTGTGTGTGTGTGTGTGTTACTAACGCCGCCGCCCTTGACAGACTGACGGCCCGCTGCAGGACGAGGAGGAGGAGGAAACATAGAAACATGGAAACATGGACGAGCAGGCAGCAGAAAGCCTATTGGCTCATTGCGAGGCTGCCTGCTTTTAGAGATTTAATCAATCCGTCAGCCACAGGAGAGGCTTGCGGGAAGGATTAAAGCACTTCTGAAAGTACTCGTGGATGCGTTCAGTTCACTCCCGACGCAGCAAAGTGACGGTCAATGCGATTTTTGAAGGAGTTGATTGTTTCCGTACTAACCACTTCTGCAGGAAGGCTCTTCCTTGTTCGCGGGTTAGATTGTGGCGTGAAGAGTTCGGAGTGATCACCATTGCTGAACTTGTTCAGGTACTTGAAGACTTGTATCATGTCTCCACGCAGTCGTCTTTTTTTCCAACGTGAAAAGGTTGAGTCGCTTGAGTCGTTCTTCGTAAGGTTGCGTTCCCAATGATGGTATTGCAGAACTGCATGGCGTATTCCAGGTGGGGCCTTACCAGAGAATTATACAAAGTTAACACAACCCCCGGCGTCTTGTATTCGAAGTTCCTTGCTATGAACCCGAGCATAGTATTGGCTTTCTTGCAGGCGGACTTGCAGTGTTTTGCGTGTTTCAGGTCACTGCTGATAGTGACCCCGAGGTCTTTTTCCTCCTGCACTGCCTGTAGTGGTTCGCCACCCATGTGGTATGTGTGGTTGCTATATCTGGATCCGCTATGCATTAATTTACATTTGGTAGTGTTGAAGGACATCTGCCACTTTTCTGACCACTGAGTTATCTGGTATAAGTCTCTCTGGATGATATCGTAGTCTGCTGCCGCGAGGGCCTTCCCTCCCACCTTGGTGTCGTCAGCAAATTTAGAAAGTGTGGATTTTAATCTTAGTTCTAGGTCGTTGAAGGAGGAGGAGGAGGAGGACGAGGAGGACGAGGAGGAAGGGAATTGATAGGGAAAGGTTGTCGGTCGGAATCCAACCCAAATGACCGAGAGAGAGAGAGAGAGAGAGAGAGAGAGAGAGAGCTACATACAGAACCTCTCTCTCTCTCTCTCTCTCTCTCTCTCTCTCTCTCGGGTTCTTCCATCATGCATAAATTATACAAGGCCAGAAGAGAGAGAGAGAGAGAGAGAGAGAGAGAGAGAGAGAGAGAGAGAGAGAGAGAGAGAGAGGTTGTTCTATTGATCTTGTATTATTAAAATAATAATTATTATTATTATTATTATTATTATTATTATTATTATTATTATTATTATTATTATTATTATTATTATCATTATCATTATTATTATTATTATTATTATTATTATTATTATTATTATTGTTATTATTATTATTATTATTATTATTATTATTATTATTATTATTATTATTATTATTATTATTATTATTATTATTATTATTATTATTATTAGTAGTAGTAGTAGTAGTAGTAGTAGTAATAATAGTAGTAGCAGTAGCAGTATAGTAGTAACCTCTCTCTCTCTCTCTCTCTCTCTCTCTCTCTCTCTCTCTCTCTCAAATGTGCGTCGTTTTTTTTAAATTGTGGGAAACAGAGGAGGAAGAGGAGGGTGTTGAGCAGGAGGAGGAGGAGGAAGAGGAGAAGTTGGAGGAAGGGGAAAAGGAAGAGGAAGAGAAGGAGAAAGACTATCTGAAGGGTGTAGAAAAGGAAAAAACAGGAGAATTTTTAGAGAAAGTGGAGAAAAAAGAAGAGGAAAAAGATAAAATTAGGAGAAAGTGGAGAAGGAAGAGGAGAAGGAGAATTTGGAGAAAATGAGAATGAAGAGAGAGAGAGAGAGAGAGAGAGAGAGAGAGAGAGAGAGAGAGAGAGAGAGAGAGAGAGAGAGAGAGAGAGAGAGAGAGAGAGAGAGAGAGAGAGAGAGAGAGGAAAATGTGAAAATAAAGTAAAAAAAAAGGGGAGAAAAAGAAAAAGCAAGAAAAAGAAAGTGGGGAAAGAGTAAGAAATAGGAGGAGGAGGAGGAGGAGGAAGAGGATTTGGAAAAGAGGAAGGAGGATCAACAAAAGAAAGTGGAAAGGTTAACAACAGGCTGGGTAATTACTGAGAATCACTACGCGCCTCCAAAATACGATATTACGCCTCCATATTATACTTAAGGGACGAAATACATGTCCCCTAAGTATAATATGAAGGCGGAAAAACTTAAAAGTAAAGAAAAAGTGGTAAAGGTAGTGAAAAGGCATATTATACATACGCGCGATGTGTTGGTGTCGGCGGCGGTGGGGAGGTGAGCAGTGTTGCCAACGATCCGGTTAGCGATTGTGCGCAAGGTTAGCGATGGTACGTTTAGTTAGCGGTTAGCCCACGCATGTGAGACCAGGGGCGGTATTAATAAAGGCTCCTAGCAGTACTTTTAGAAGTGCTGCTATAAGCTGTTTTCCTTTTAGCAGTAGCTTTTAACTTTACTGCTATAGTCTTTCCAAATTACTTTGCCAATAATAATTATTTACACCGAAAAGCCCCTCCCCAATTCTGGCTAAGCTCCGCCCCCTTCACCTGATTGGCTGTTCATGACGTCATGCGTTGTATGAAAGACACGTACCAAATATATATGATTGAGATAATCTAGCTAGTTTCATGATTTTAAAAAAATATTCGTAATTTAATTGAATGGCGGTACTCTACTTTAACAATCAATGACATCACCTAAGAAACAAAGTACAACAATAATTATACCAGTTTTCAAGGGATAACGGGCGGCCCTTCAAAACAAGTAATGTAGTAAAATTTCCGTCATTACTAAATATAATCACATAAAAAATATCCTCTCAGTAACTTCATACAGGTAGGAATCATTGTATTAAGGAATAAGTTTTGTATCCTTGGCTTGGAGGGACGGGTGTGTACGCTCGCGGAACAGCGGGTGACGGTGAGCGCGGCGGACAATGCACCCGTCCCTCCAAGGAACAGATACGAAACTTATTCCTTATTCTTACCAGTTACTGTAGAAGATATTTTTTATGTGATTATATTTAGTATGCCTATGTGAATGAGCTATGTAGGAAATAATGACGGAAAGTCTGCATTACTTAATAGGTAGCCTACTATAATCGCCTTCAATGCTACATTGCTTGTTTTGAAGGGCCGCCTCCCCCCTGGAACAGCTGTTTGTACGTATTTTTATTGGCACAACACTTCAGACACGATAATTAGTGCGCGGGGGCCATCAGTCAGCTGTTATTATCGTTATTATATTGAGTGAGACATCCGAAAAGTTAGCTTTTAAGTCGTTAAAAGTACCCCACGAGGACTTCTACATTTTCGGCGACTCCTAGCAGTAAAGTCGCTTCTTCTAGCAGTAAACTAAGTTTGTCAACATGGGGCGTGGCTTAGGCAGGCGTAGGAGGAGGAGAATGTGGAGGAGTAGGAGGAAGAAGAGGAGGAGGAGGAGGAGGAGGGGGAAGATGAGGAGATGAAGGAGGAAGATGAGGAGATGGAGGAGGAGGAGGTATAGCAACAACCTATGCGATGGATAAATTGGGAAAGAGGCGTAGGAGGTGGAGAAGGCGTAGGATGCGGAAGAGAAGGAGGAGGAGGCGGAGGAGGAGGAAAAACATAAACAGTAGCAATAGCCTAACCGATAGACAAAAGGAGAGAAAGGAGAAGGAGGCGGAGGAGGAATACATAGGAATACATAGGAATGCATAGGAAGAGCAGACACCAGAAGACCTGTCGGTCTATGGCGAGGGTTTCAGTTTACTACCGCATCTACTAGTAATCTACGTGTGGTAGGACAGGATAGAATAGATGAAGGCTCCTCCCACCCACCTTTCCCTCAGGCAGCGTGCCGGCAGGAAATAGTTAGAAGAGAACATCATGTGCCTTTAAGGAAGAAAGGGACATGAAAATTTTACAGTAAAGAGAGACGAGCCGTCACAAAATAGCCTTTTTTTCGGCTCTTTTGCCGCGATTTGGACACGTCCTTGTTTTTTGCTTATAACTTTTTTTTATTTTATGTAGTGTTTTCCAATTTGTTTTCTGATTATTAATCTGCATTAACAGAGCTTTCACTTGCCACCAAGCACACCTTCGTAGCTTCTGTAGTTTTTGCTCGAGCTTGACCAGAAGTCGCGACGAAAATTCGCCGTATCTGACTCATTTCACGCGCCGCAACGAAAAACCTTCCTGACGCCACAAAAATTAATATATCTGCATAGAAATTCACATATAAACACTTCAATATGTTGACTATCTTGTAGTAAAAGCATTTTAAGATAT
>NC_066516.1:3730031-3735031 GCF_024679095.1 Eriocheir sinensis
TACTGTTATCCAGGTGCCAAACTGGAAGACATTACCGCAGCGTGCGATGATGTCACGAGTAATGCCGACCGAAACACCCTCTTTGTCATTCACGCGGGCACAAATGACGTAAGGACAACCCGTTCTGAGGAGCTGCTTGAAAAATACCGCCGCATGATCAAGCAGTATAAACGAAAAACGGATGCCAGTAACATCATAATCTCAGGAATCCTCCCGAGGGTCGGTGCCGAATCTAGCTTTTACAGTAAGGCCTTCAGCACGAACAACAGACTTCAGTCCCTTTGCTCACAAGAAAACGTCCAGTTCGCTAACTTGTGGAACAGGTTTTACAACGATTCGGACTTGTTCCTTGCCGATGGCATCCACTTAAAAACTGTTGGAGCAGCCCGTTTCGGGAGGCTGCTCTGTGACCAAGTGGCTTTTCGAAAGCAAAAAAACGCTATATAAATGCTCGTAGCCTACGTAACAAATTTGAAGACTTAGAAGCATTCGCAGCTTCAAATCATTATCACATCATCAGAGTCTCAGAATCTTGGATAGACACTTCAAATAGAGATTTCATTGCGGAATATAGATTACCGGGTTATACGATTTTTAGTCACGAAAGAGAGAACAGACAGGATGGGGGCGTTATCTTATCATTTAAGATAACGCCCCCGTGGATATATTATATCCACAACTCTCGCCTTCCAGTATCCGTGAAAACAGATATTATAACCAATGTGGACACGATCGTCATTGAAATTAATAATGTCTCGTAAAATAGTAGCTGGACTTATTTACAGACCGCCAGGGCAGACTCTTGATGTCGACCACGCGTTAAGTGAATTAATATTAGAAACAAGTAGCAGTTGCGAGGCAGTAATTGTGGGGGACTTTAACTTGCCAGTGAAAAATGGGGCAAACCGTTGAACTCTCATACAGGGCTCGACCTGTACACAAATTTATTAGAAAGTAATCTACATCAACATGTTCAAGAACCGTCATAATTCGCCGCGAAACCAATAAATTAATAAAATGAAGCAAAAAAAATATTGAAGAATATATAGCGGAAACAAGTAAATCTAATCCTATAGAATTTTTAGCTATGTAAATAATAAAAAGTCACTCACTTGTAGTATCGGACCGCTTGCTAATGATAATGGTAGCCACACGAACGATGAAAATGAAGTGGCTACAATCCTAAATAACTTTTTCGCATCCGTATTTACCGACGAAGATTGTTTATCACCTCAACCGCCGGAGGTTAGAAGGAGGGAAAAGATTTTAAATGACGTGCCCATCGTAGAAAGTGACATTTTACGCACAATTGAAAATATTAAAGTAAGCAAAGCAGCTGGAAAGGTTCCGTCGGATTGGAAACTAGCAAATGTCACACCAATTTTCAAAAAGGGGGACAAGTATCATCCAGGAAACTAACGACAACTTAGCCTGACATCGGTTGCTTGTAAGTTAACGGAGACTATCATCGGCACAATATGGTGAAATTCTTCGTAGAAAATGATATAGTAAATAATTTGCAACATGGCTTCCGTAGTAAACGTTCGTGTTTAACTTACATACTTGATTTTTTTCATTGTATTTTTTAGGTGTTCAATGAAAACAGATCAGTAGATATCATATATCAGGATTTTACTTTCCTTTACAATTGATCGATCAAATAGAACAAGAAGAAATAACAATATCAAGATATGTGGTAAAAAAATATCGTCGCACGAAGCCAAACACTTCTTCTTCAATCGAGTCGTTAATGTTTGGAATTCTCTACCCTGTGATGTCGTTGATAGTACAACAGTTATGGCCTTCAAGAATAGATTAGACAAGTATTTTGAATCCAACCAGCAACTAAGATATTACTCATTGTCGTAATAACGTTAAGTTCTTTCGAATACTGGTGTCCTTGTCCGTTTTTATCGCCCGGTTAGTGGTAGTAGTAATGATAGTTTTTTACTCTTTCCTACATAATTTCCATGCAGTTTTTCCATGGATGGGGGGGTGGGAAGGAGCCTTCGCCTTTGCTGTCCTTCATCTTCCACCTTTGATTAGATAGTTAGTGTAGCTTGTCACAAACAGCCTCGTGAGGACCATCAGGCCTGCATTTGCCTGTTCTTCCTTTGTGTTCCTTTGTCTTCCTCCTCTTTCTCGTTTTCTTCGTCTTCCTTCTCCTCTTCCGCCCTCTTCTCGTCTTCCGCCTTCTCTTCTTTTTTCCCTCTTCTTCTCCTTCTTCTTCTTCTTCTTCTTCTTCTTCTTCGTCTTCTTCTCCCTCTGCTCCTCCTCCTCCTCCTCCTTCTCCTCCTCTTTCTCCTTCAGAATTGTTACCCGATCGCTTTATTTTGACTTGAGAGAGAGAGAGAGAGAGAGAGAGAGAGAGAGAGAGAGAGAAAGGATGTGGTTGACGTTTTGTCTCAATTCTTTTCTTTGTTTTTATTTCAAGGCCGACAGAAACGTCTCTCTCTCTCTCTCTCTCTCTCTCTCTCTCTCTCTCTCTCTCTCTCTCTCTCTCTTTTCCCACTTATCTCCCATCTTTCATTTCTCTCCTCCACTTTCCTCTCTTCCTCTCTCCCTTTCCTCCCCTCTCCTTTTCTCCCCATCTCTCCCCTTCCTTTTCTTCTTCTGCCTATTTCCCTTTCCTTTCTCTTCTCATCCCCTCCCTTTTTCCCTCTTCCCTTCCTTCGTTTCCTCCTCCTGTCTCCCTTCCTATCCTCTCCTCTTCTTCTCTCTTCTCTTTTCTCCTTCCCACGTCTTCCCTTTCCTCTCCATTTCTTTTTCCTTCCCGTCTTCTTTCTCTCAATCTCCTTCTTTCCCTTCCCTTTCCTTCTTTTTCACTCTTATTTTACCTCCCTCCTTACCTGTCCTCTCTTCAATACCCTTTCCTTCTTTCCTTCCTTCCCTTTTCTTTCCTCCAACTTCTCATCCCCTCCCTTCTTCCCTCCACCGTTCCTTCCTTCCTTTCCTTCCTTCCCCTTTTCCTTCCTCTCCATCCCCTCCCTCTCCCTCCTTTTCCTCTCTTTCTGTCTTTCTTTCCCTTCCCTTGCTTCTCGTCCCCCTCCTCTCCCTCCTCCTCCTCCTCCTCCTAGCCCTAATTCCTTCCTTCCATTCTCTCTCCTCCTTCCCCTACCAATACCTCTCTTCTCCCTCTTTCCTTCTCCCCCCTTCCCCTCCTTACCTCCTCCTCCTACCCTTCTCTCCCTCCCTCTCCCTCCCTCTCCTCCTCCCCCCCCTCCTCCCATGCCCGGGGCCACATATTAATTGCTCCACAATAATTTTCTTTCCCACGACTCGCCGCGCCGCGGGGTGACGGGAGGGGGAGGAGGAGGAGGAGGAGGAGGAGGAAGGGTACAGCGAGGGAAGGAGGGGAGGAAAGAAAAGGAGAGAGAGGAGGAGAGAGAGCAAGGAAGGGAAGAGTGGCAGAATGAGGGGAGAGAAAGGGAGAAAGGAAGGGAACACAAAAAGAACACAAAGAAAAAACAAACAACAACAGACCTGATGGTCGATACGAGGCTGTTTGTGCAAGCTACACTAACTATCTAATCAAAGGTGGAAGATGAAGGACAGCACAGGCGAATGCTCCTCCCCACCCCACCATCCCTCCAGCCAAAGTTGGCAGGAAAGGAAAAAGAACCATGCAGCTTGGAAAAACTGCATGGAAATTATGTAGGAAAGAGGAAAGAACTGCCATTACTGCTACCACTAACCGGGCGATAGAAATGGACAAGGACACCAGTATTCGAAAGAAGTTAATTAACGTTATTACGACAATAAGTAATATCTTAGTTGCTGGTTGGATTCAAAATACTTGTCTGATCTATTCTTGAAGGCCGTAACTGTTGTACTATCAACGATATCACAGGATAGAGAATTCCAAACATTAACGACTCGATTGAAGAAGAAGTGTTTGGCTTCGTGCGACGAGAATCTTTTACCACTTATCCTGATATTATTATTTCTTCTTGTTCTATTTAATCGATCAATTGTAAAGTAATCTCCCGCATTAATATCACTGAATCCTTTGAACATTTTAAACACTTCTATTAGATCGCCTCGCATTCTTCGTTTCGATAGGCTGAATAAACTTACTTCTTTAAGTCTTTGTTCACAAGATAAATTTCTCAACCTAGGAATCATTTTTGTTATTCTCTGTTGAACCCGTTCAAACTTTTCTACGTCTGTTCTGTAATAGAGAGACCAAAACTGTACACAGTACTCTAGATGGGGTCGAACCAGCGAACTATACAGTTTTAATATTACTTTTTCCGATTTATTATTAAAGACTCGTCCGATGAAGCCAAACAATTTGTTTGCAGTTTTAACTACCTCTGAACAATGCTGACCGGGCTTTAAATCCTTTGATATAGTGATTCCAAGATCCTTTTCTTTACATACTGCAGAAAGTTGTTGGCCATTCATTACGTACTGAACGCGATTGTTATTGTTTCTGATGTGTAACACTTTACATTTGTCGACGTTAAATTTCATTTGCCATTGACTGGCCGAACGTGTAAGTCGATCTATATCTGATAGTAATGCTTCTTCGTCGAGTGTCGTAGTTACCTTACTAGCGATTTTTGTGTCATCAGCAAATTTTGATACTTTGCAAGTGAGCCCATCATCGATATCATTAACATAAATGAAAAAGAGCATGGGACCAAGCACTGATCCTTGAGGTACGCCGCCTCTGACATCGAGACAGTTAGATGTAACACCGTTTAGAACTACTCTCTGTTTCCGCTCAGAGAGCCAGTCCACAAGCCAAGTGTGAATGTTACCCGAGATGCGCCAATAGTTTGCTGAGCAATCGTTGGTGGGGGACCTTATCAAATGTCATTTGAAAATCCAGATATCTGAAATCTACTGATCTGTTTTCATCGTACACCTCAAAAATATAATGAAAAAAATCAAGTTAGTTAAACACGAACGTTTACTACGGAAACCATGTTGCGAATTATTTATTATATTATTTTCTTGGAAGAATTTCACCATATTGTCGCGAATGATAGTCT